>NC_135715.1:71427394-71609572 GCF_964656455.1 Halichoerus grypus
ATAGCAGAGGCCTTAATTTTAATGCTGCAGCTTTCAAGGAACCCAGGCTATTAATGGACACGGGAATGCAGAATACAGTTTGGGCTTAGCTCCTCTCATCGACTGTTTGGATTCCCTCGCTATGGACTGGAACGGTCCCCAGAGTGTGAATGCACATGCAAAGTTCTGCGTCCCAAGCAGAACTTGGGTTACAAAAATATGGTACTTTTATTGAGTGCGGACATAAGTCATGGTTACATCAGAAAGTTCAGATAATATCAGGAGTCTGATGAACACAGGATTTCCACTGGGCTTGGATAAGTAAATGGAACTCGTCATTACTTTGATTTGTTATCAAAAAAAGTCTCTTCCAGTAGAAGAGATGATTATTCTTTTGGCTGTCATATTTCCCTTGCTGTTTACCTCTCACAAAATATACTCATGCAAAGAGATGTTTTATAAATACACACAGATTATTTTTTCTCCTTTGGGAATTTTGCTGTGGTGCACTAAAAGAGTATGCCTTAGCTTAGAAGCATTTTTCAAAAAATGCAACCCATACTTGAGGTTTAATTATATACAATATAGGTCAACTTATTTTAAATGGGCCCCAAAGTGGCTATCCCTGAACTACCTTGTATGTTTCGCACAAGTAAGTTTTCCTTTTACTGAGACAGACAAGAGTGGACAGTTAGAAATTAAAGACCAACGCTTCCCCTCTGCACGTGGCCTGTAGAGTATTTTCCAGGACAGTGTTAAGTTGAGGGACCTGGAAGTGCTATTCTGCTAGGTGCTGTGTCTCCTCTGCCGGCAGATTGGGAAGCAAGCCACTCTTCAGCACAGACCATGCCCACGGCTGCCCCCCACCAACTCTGTTCCCAAACACACACCTTCTGAGGGACTCGAAACCCACAGGGGCCCCGCCACTTCTGACCCCTGAAAGAGGGGACAAAGACAGCAGGGCCGATGGGGCAGGAGTGCAAAGCTGAGAGCCCCAGAATGAGAAATCTTCTTTATACTGACGTACTTTTTATTCAAATCAGAAGACATTTTTCCATGTGTCTGAAAATTTGAGAAGGGCCACTTATGCGGTCTTTCCTTAGAAACATGTTTCTGCCTTGGTTCTGCAGCGCTGTGCATTTCCTCCCATGCAGGGTCTCTGGGTGTGATCACAGAGTCACCCCCAGCGGGCCCCCACGCCCCATAGCTGGGACTGCGTGGAAATGGACATCATCTCCGTTAGGCCCTCATGCCTATTTTAAAGTATCATTTTTGCTAACTGCCTAAAGCCTTGCACGAGGAACAAAGATATACATAAATGTCTACACACTCTTAATTTTCATGTCATTTGAACTTGAGTTTGCCATTTGCAGTGAGTGATCTGTCCTTTCCTAAGACCAGAAGCCAATGAAATAGAAAGCCAATTCTAAGAATACACGTCTCATCTTCAAATACATCTCTGTGTTAAGTGGCTGGACTCTGTGATCCAAAAGCATCTAATGCACACACTGCACTCTGGCCAGCCCGTCACCTTCCCGCTTGCCACCTCAGCGCTGTGTCCATTCTCTCATCTCTTGCTCACGTGGCTGTGTCACTGTCTTTTCTGCCACCTGGCCTTCAGCCTGCCAGGTGCCTCCCTTTTTCCAGGAAGCAGCCCCACTCATTTCCAGCATACACTGGCACTTGATAACTCATCACACACTGATTTACGCTTTCTCATTGTCATGTGCTCATGTAATGTCACAAATGAGGCCGGTTCTCTAAGGGAAGACTCTGTGTCTTACACGAAAGAAGCAGCTGTGTGGACCCAGACTCTGAAGGCCCACAGCACGCACCCTGTCACTTCCTCACAAGGTAAATGTCAGACAAGGTGTCCCAGCCAAGGGTTTTTGTTTTGTTTTGTTTTTAAAGATTTTATTTATTTATTTGAGAGAGAGAGAATGAGAGAGAGAGAGAGAGAGCACATGAGAGGGGGGAGGGTCAGAAGGAGAAGCAGACTCCCCGCTGAACAGGGAGCCCAATGTGGGACTCGATCCCAGGACCCCAGGATCATGACCTGAGCTGAAGGCAGTTGCTTAACCAACTGAGCCACCCAGGTGTCCCCCCAGCCAAGGGTTTTAAAAGGGCTGGTTCTATTTAGCCTACTTGACATCTTCACCTGATGTTTCGGAAGCACCTCAAACTCTCCCTGTCTGACAGTCCAATTCGTGAACCTCTGTGGAGACCACTTGTCTCTTCATTTCTACCTCAGTGAGGGGTACCCCCATTCACCTGGCTCTCCAGCCAGACATCTAGACCTCACCCCTGGCAGCTATCTCTTCTTTACCCCATTCCTTTTCTTTTTTGGGGGGGGAGGGAGAGGCAGAGGGAGAGGGAGAGAGAGAATCTTAAGCAGACATCACACCCAGCACAGAGCCTGACATAGGGCTCGATCTCACGACCCTGAGATCATGACCTGAACCAAGATGAAGAGCTGGATGCTTAACCAACCAAGCCACCCAGGCGCCCCTACCCCATTCCAACTCATCACCACTCCCTACTCAACTTCCCTCCTAAACATCTCTCCAGCCATCCATAGGCTTTTGTCACCACGCCCACCATGTTGGTCCCAGCCACCACCAGCCACTCACATTTGGACTACTTCCATAGCCTCCTGTTTGGTCTCCCTGCACATCTGTTCTCGAAATGTGAGTCTTCTCAGATCACTATGCGGAGACTTCCTTTTACTCTTAGATAAGGACCAGGATCTCCATCACCGGTTAGGCTCTGGATGGTGTGTCCTGTCCACCACCTTCCCAGCCTCGGGTTCTACTGGCCTCCCCTGGCCTCCTTCCACTCTGTAGACCACCATGTCCCCTCCCCTCTGGGGTGATTTTTGCATGCAGCCACACTCCCCTCCCATCCCACCCCAATGCTGGCAATATTGTTCTCTGACCTCCTCCTTCAATCTCAGAGCTCACATCCCTGACCTCCCAGACTAGGTCAAAGACGCCACTACTGCTTTTTATATTAATTTCTGTGGCAACTTGATCCATCCTTCTACCAGAATCTGAGCTCTATGAGCACACAGACCATGTCTGCTTCATGCCGTATTGTATTCCTGGTACAAAGCACAGTTCCAGTCGGTCCAGAGCAGGCACTTGATGATTATTGTTTGAGTAAACAGTCATTGTCATGAAGTAGTAGCGTATTCAAGCCATGTTTACATATACTGTCTCAATTCACCCTCATAAGAGTCTCATTTTACAGATGAGGAAACAGAGAGAGGTTCTGTGAATCTCCCAGGTCACAGTGCTGATAAGGATCGGGGTTGAGTCAGGCTTTCTGATCCCCAATTCTGTGCTTTCTCTGCTGTGTTCTCTCACTTTTATCGTATAAGTATCATTCTAAATGTAAACTACTAGGAGGCAGCAGAAGGCAGCGATGAATACAGGCTTTACTGTGAGAGTCAACTTGCTCCAGATCTCATCCTGTTAGGACTTACTTATGTGATTTCAGGCAAAGCAATTCATCTCTTACTAATGACAGTGCCCACCACAGGGTTGTGGAAAGAATTAAACAGGACTAGGTGCAGGGAGCCCGCACCCAAGTGCTTGGCACATGGTAAGCACACATAAATGTTAGCTAAAGAGAACGATGGGGAAACAGTACAATTGTCCCTCTTAGTTCCACTGCCTGTAAGTAATTCCTATATTCTGGCAAGTTATTTTCCATCCTTAACTATGCTGTATGCTATAAACTCTGTAGCTTCTGATTACATAATATCAAACCCCTTTGTTTCATTGCACTAGAAATTTTAGCCATTCTTCTTTGCTGGCCACAGTTGCAAACTTTCTCCTCGCTCAGTCTAGTCTACTTTATGTGCTCCAGATTTTTTTTCCTGGCACAGAGCTTCCACTCTGTTCCTCAAATCCAGCGACCACCTGCATCTGGGCAGAAGCCCATCAATCCGCCCCGTTAGGACCCTCGCTTCAGCAGCAGCAGAAAGGATTCTAGCCAGCTGCAAATTCTAATTTGTGTTCTTCCACCTCTTTCTTCCCTCGCTATGTTCAATTCTCCTAAAGCCAAGGCAGATTTTTCTTGAAGGGAATGCGAAAGCAGACAGTCACAGCTATCCCCAGCATGGGATTGATTCTGTAGCAGCCTAAACTGACCCCTGTTTTTTCTTTGCTGATAAAGGCAGAGCGCCCCATACAACCATCTTAGATGCATACTTTCTAGCAGAACAATTTAAACTATTACAAGGAGAGGTTTATGACACGGCCAACACAGTACACCCCACTGGTTTTGCCAACTCTAATTCACAGAGAAATGAGGATGGTGGGGGAATCCCCCTTCCTCTTGGGAACTCCCCTCTTTCAACTCTGTTGTTTTTGAAGTTAAATCAAATGTTAATATATGTCACTTCAAATTACAATACAGCTCCCTGGAGAGCCAGTGAGGATGAGGTCTGAGACTGTTCTCTAGTGTCAACTGAGATTTACAGCTGCCCCATGGCAGGACCAGATGGCCACGCTGATCTCAGCATTACTGTGTCCTTCTCACATCCTCTACCTCCCCTGCCATGGCACAGGGGTCCCATGAGAACGAGCCACTGGTTATCCTTGAGTTTCTTCTTGCTGTGAGAGTGGGGTGAAACAGAAGGGAAGAGCACAGGTTGAGGGCCAGATGCCTTCAAACCCTGGCTCTGCTGTGCAGCCTTGGCTAACTTAGCCTCTCTGAGCTCTGGTTTTGCTGTTGTTATAGCTCTGGGACCTCATCTGGAGGCTAGAACCTATTACTGCCAGGGCAAAACCCACTGACACTATTCTTTCCTGGTTTTCAGTTAGAACAGTTTTTTAAAGTTATGTTATAAATATGAACTTCAAGAATTCAAAAGTATTAAAAAAAATTCTTACTCTTTGCCCTTAATCTCAACCCTTGAGCCTCCATTTTTCCTCAGTATTGGGAAACATAATCTAGTTGCTTTTAGGTGAGAGCAAATCCCATCATTTCTCAATTTAGGTTTATAGAACTCAGCCACTTTCTAGTTTAAAAACCTCCTCCCAGGGGCGCCTGGGTGACTCAGTCGGTTGGGTGTCTGCCTTCGGCTCTGATCATGATCCCAGGGTCCTGGGATTGAGCCCTGTGTCAGGCTCCCTGCTCAGCAGGGAGTCTGCTTCTGCCCCTCCCTCTGCCCCTCTCCCCACCTCCCTGCCTGTGCTCTCTCAAATAAATAAAATAAAATATATTAAAAAAATAAATAAAAATAAAAACCCCCTCCTGGGTTTTTTCTCCTCTCTGCTCCACCCTGGGTTGATCCCAGGGGACTCATGTCACTGATCACGGTAGGAGCAGGGACTTGCTGGCTTCTGGTTCTCCTTCTATCTCCTTTATGGACTGGCACTCTTTGAGCTATGACTCTTCTGGAAGGATCCTGGGAGTGTGACCTTTCACATCACACTGCTGCTGGGTTAAACTATACCTAAAGGGCTGTGGTCCCTGGCTTTGTCCTCACAGAATCCTAGAAGGACTGCGCCCTCTGGTTGTAGGATTCACGCGGGTCCCCTTCTCCATCTTCTATTGGAGGTGTTCTCTATCCACTGAAGCTTGCAGGAGACTTGTTCTGCCCTTACCACTCTCCAGCAACCTCTGCTCCTTTACTGTGGCTGGAGAGAAGTCAGGGAGGTTTGTCACTACCAGGAGTCCAAGTGGGACGAGCAAGGTAAAGGTCTCCGCCACTCTGGGATCCCCCAAATTATGGTGGGTGTTCCACTGAGTTTAAGTCCCTCCTCTAGGACTCAGCCCTGAGGCAGGAGCAAACAGACTAAGGCTGAATCTTGAGATTCTTCTGGAACCTTCTTTCCCCTTTCTAGCTTGGTTAATTGCCCTCTAATTGAGGGAGAATGGGAGGTCAGACACTAATTTCTGCCCCTTTGAAATCTTTTTGGTTTCTCAGGCTTTTCAGGGTGAAGCTGAGAATAGGAGTGCTCGTTAAGCTCTGTGGCATGCTATGGGGAAGGTGCCTGTGTGCCCAGATGCCCAAATCAGGGGCAATAAATGCTTTGAATATTAGTCACCACAAATGAACACTTCACACACTGTCTTACTACAGATGCAACCTATTTCCATAGAGAAGTGAAAATTCACTCCACTGAACACCAAATACATTTGCTTTTTCTGTAAGTTTCAAATGAGTAAGACCCAAAGGACAATAAGAAAATGATCACATGAATTGTCATTTTTCTTTTTTAAAAAAATTATTTAAAAACTAAACACACAGTAACACTGATGGTGTTGTGTGTGCGTGTGTGACTTTTTTTTGTGTATGGTTCTATACATTTTAAAATATTTCTAGATTTATGTAACTACCACTGAAACCAGGACATAGAAGGTTCATCAGTCAAAAAAAATCCTCTTTGCACCCCACCCCCCAACTGACTCTTGGCAACTACTAATCTACTTTCTATCATGATAGCTTTATCGTTTGGAAAATGTCATATATGTGGAATCAAAGAGCATGTAATTTTTCGAGACTAGCTTAGTTCACTCAGCAAAATGCCTCTGAGAATCACCCAAGTTGTCCCATGTGTTAATAACTTATTCCTTTTAAATATTTGTGGAGTCTATGGGAATATCCCCTCTTTCATGCCTAATGCTGTTAAGTTTCTTTCTTTGTTAGCCTTATGATAGGTTTATCAACTTTACTGACTGTCTCAAAGAACCAGTTTTTGGTTTCATTGATTCTCTATTATTTTTCTGTTCTCAATTTCAATGATTTCTCTTCCTACCTTTATTATTTCCCTTCATTTGCTTGCTTTGAAGTATTTTTGTGCTATAATTGTGCTATATGCTATGAGTATATTCTTTTTCATTCAGTGTCTTGAGGTGGAAGCTTAGATTATTGATTTGAGACCTTTCTTCTTTTCTGAGAATTTAATGCTATAAAGATCCTTCTAAGCACCATGTTAGCCATGTTCCACAAATTTCTGAATGTTGTATTTTTATTTTCCTTCAGTTTAAAATATTATCTAATTTCCCTACATAAAAGACTGCTTTTTGACCCATGGGTTATTTAGAAGTATGTTATTTAATTTCTAAATGTTTTAAGATTTTCCTCTTATCTTTCTCTTACTGATTTGGGTGTAATTTCATTAAAGTCAGACAACACACCTAGTATCATTACAATTATTTTTAATTAGTTCATTTTATGACCCAGAATATCGTCTATCTTGGCAAATGTTCCATTTTTGTCCACTTGAAAAGAATGTGTATTCTGCTACTGTTGAGTGGAGTCTTTCATAAACAACAGTAAGATCCTGTTGGTTGATGGTGTTATTCAGTTCTTCCATATCCTAGTTAATTTTCAGTCTACTGCTTCTGTTTATCACTGAGAGAGGTATGTTAAAATCTCCAAGCACAATTTTGGATTTCTCTTTTTCCTCTTTCAGTTTGCTCCATTTTTGCTTGATGTATTCCAAAGGTCTATTGTTAGGTGCACACACATTTAGGATTGTATGTCTTCTTGGTGAGTTGACCTTTTTATCATTATGTAATAGCCCTTTCATCCCTGGTAATTTTCTCTGCTCTGTCGTCTACTTGATATCAGTGTCTGATATCAATACAGCCACTCCAGTGTCCTTTTGATCTATGGTTCCATGTTACATCCTTTTACTTTTAACCTAATATATATATATGTGAGTTTCTTATTGACAGCATATAACTGGGTCATGTTTCCATACATACTTTGACAATCTTGATCTTTTAGTTGGTGTGTTTAGACCCAAGGTCTGCAAGCTTACTATAAAAAGCCAGATAATAAATATTTTGGACCTTGTGGCCTATACAGTCTGCTGCCCTACTCAACGCTACTACTGAAGTGAGACAGCACACATAGGGAGAATAGAAAGGAATGAGTGTGGCCGCGTTCCAAGAAAACCTTATGTACAAAAACAGATTTGGCCAATGGGCCCTAGTTTGCTGAAATCATTACATTAAATTTAGTATAATTATTGGTATGTTTAAATTCAGAGCTATCATTTTATTGTTTCTGTTTTTTCCTTCTGGTTTTGTTCTCCTTTTTCTATCACCCTGCCTTCTTTAGGGTTATTTGAACATTTTTTCATACTCTATTTTAATTTATTTATAGCATTTTTGGCCGTGTCTCTTTGCATAAGTTTTTAGTTGTCGATTTGGGAACTACAATACACAAATTTAACTTCTCACAGACTAATTAAAATCAATATTTTACTACCATGAGTGGAATGAAGAAACCTTACTGCCACATAGATCTCTCTGCCCAATCTCCTCTGTGTAGTAATCTGGTGAAACACATCTACATATGCCAAGAACCGCATTAGATGATAATTTTGGTTTCCAGCTTTTACTGTATTTTCTTTTTTAAATAATTTTTAAAATATTTTATTTATTCATTTGAGGGAGAGAGAGAGAGAGAGAGAGCACGAGCAGAGGGGAGAGGCAGAGGGAGAAGCAGACTCCCTGCTGAGCAGGGAGCCTGATGTGGTGCTTGATCCTGGGACCTCGAGATCATGACCTGAGCCAAAGGCAGATGCTTAACCAACTGAGCCAGCCAGGTGCCCCATTTTTACTGTATTTTAAAGAACTCAATAGGAAAAGTATAGTCTATTATATACCCAGCTATTTGTTATTTCTGTTGCTCCTCATTCCTATTGTTCTAATTCCTTCTGGAACTTGGATGGGTGTCATTTCCCATCTGTCTGGAGAACTTCTTTAAACAGTTCTTTTAGATTGGGTCTGCAGACAAAGGATTCTTTTAGTTTTCCTTCATCTGAGACTTTGTTTCACCTTATTTCTAAAGGATAGTCTCCCTGGTTATAGAATTCTAGATTGATGTTTGTTTCTATTCCTTTACCTATAATCTGGGTCTTTATATGTATATTGGGTTTCTTGTGAGTGGGTGAGCCTCAGTGGGCCAGTGGCCACCCCACACTCCTGCTGGCTATGGGCAAGGTCCTCAGAAGTGGAGGGAAGGGGTCAGGTGCTTTCACACCAGCCTCAGCGCCACCTGACATTCCTGGTCACCTGCTGGAAGGGACTTCCATACTGCCCAGCAGTCCCCTGTGTCTTGGTCCCCCTGAAAGTTCTTCTGCCCCATTACCTCCCACCACCACCCCAACTCTGCACTTCTTGGCCCACCCACCTCAACACACCTACAGGGGGCCCCCTCACCACTGGAAAAGCAAAAACAGCAAGTGGCACATCCCATCTTAGCCCCCTGCCATTAAATCCACAAACGAAAAAAATAATAACAAAAGAATAAATTAGGTTTCTTGTGGACAACATTTAATTAAGTTTTAAAACATAATTTTTTACTATATTTTTTTTGAGAGAGGGCAAGAGTGTGAGCGGGGTGGGGAGGGGCAGAGGGAGAAAGAGAATCTGAAGCAGACCCCACACCCAGCATGGAACCCAATGGGGGGCTCAATCTCATGACCCTGAGATTATGACCTGAGCCAAAATCAAGAGCTGGACTCTTTTTTTGCAGGGGGGTCCATGGATTTTTTTTTTTATTATTATGTTAAGAGCTGGACTCTTAACCAACTGAGCCACCCAGGTGCCCCACTCTCTCTGTCTTTTAATTGGTATGTTTAGACCACTCATATTTAATGTGATTATTGACAGACTTGGATTAACATCTACCATCTTTTCTATTCACTTTTCTAGTAAATTTTCTATTAATTGCATTTGTTCTTTCTTCCCCCCCCTTTTCTTTGGCCTCCTTTATGCTTATAACATAAATATATCATTCTGTCTCTGTGTTTCTTTTAAACTGAAACAAGCAGCAGCTGGGTGGCTCAGTCAGTTAAGCATCTGACTCTTGATTTCAGCTCAGGTCATGATCTCAGGGTCCTGAGATTGAGCCCTATGTTGGGCTCTGTGCTCAGCATGGAGCCTGCTTGAGATTCTCTCTCTCCCTCTGCCCCTCCCCCTGTTCTCCCTCCCTCAAAAAAAAAATCAATAAATTTCAACTGAAACAAAAATTAGGGACATACTTTGGGCAGTTATATCATTCCTATCTATTGTGTTAGCACAGACGGTACTTACGATAAGTCTTTGTTTCCAAGACAACACTGTAATGTAATAAAGTCTCAATACTTTTGAATTTTAAATGTTTATCTTTCTGTTCCTGGTAGAGCAGAAGTGATGGGCTTTCCCTCTCTCCAGGGACTGAATTACAGATACAGACTGTTTGACTCTTGGGTTTGTGTAATGTGTAATTGCTTTTATGAATTATCTCATAGGAAAACTGCTTGCAGTGTACAACATAAATCTTTTTTTTTTCTCTCTGTCTTAGTAATTTGATTGTCAGGAATAAAATGAAAAATAAAAGTGGTTGTGTGTTTTTAATTTCAAACCCAGTTTCAATTAAGTTTGTGGAATAGGCAGGTCTGTAGTTCACAGGTTAGTGAGCGGGAGGAGGGCAGCAATTGCTCTCTGTAAGATTCCCTGGAATTTAAGGCGGTGTTTGGCACGTGCTCGTCTCTTTAGGCACAGACTTTCACTTCCAGACAATGCCCTGTAGATGTCACCATTGCCACTTCTCACAGGGTGAAGTGCCCGGCTTCAAGGTAGAAGGAAGAAAGCCCAAATGGCTAAACCATCTGAGTGTCGAGAAACCAGGACAATCTGGTTGTCCTTACCTGTTTACAGATACTCCTCTGAAACTTCCAAACTACTTCTGTATCACTTTCATCCACTGTCTGGTACCTGGTATTATAAATCACTCCCCCTTGCAGAAATTCCTCCCTCTGTGAGGTGGGATTCTCCTGTTTTCACCACCTCTTTTCTTTCTTTTCCTCTGGCCCCCACAGGAGCGCTGTCTTCTTTGTCCCTCTGTATACACTCTCTTGTCACTCTCATCCCTTTCTATGTCACTTCTATATAAATGGCTCCCAAGTTTTCTAGAGCTTCCTTTTCATCTCTTGATATCTAAACACATGTTTACCTCCCTAAGAAGACCCCAGCATCAGAAAGCAGAAAGCATCTTGAAAATCAACCAAGTGGGGGGTGGGAGAGGGTATACCAGGCATGGAGGGATGCTGCAGGCAACATAATCAGCATGGGCAGAATGGCAGTAATCCACAAATTGAGTTAATTTAGGAGAAGCAGAAATTCCGAGCCATAGGTAATTATATAAATAAAAACAGAAGCTCCTCCCACCTGAAATTCCTGAGAGAGTGAGAGAGACCTAGGATGCTCCTGAAATGAGGAGTGGGATTCTAGACAAGTTCTTCTGCATCTCAAAGGGACATGTGGTATTTGAGTTAAAAGTATATTTTGGGGAAAAAATTCCCATCCCTACAGGTCCACTGGAGCTGGGTCTTAAGAGTTCCCTGATACACAGAGTACGCAGTTCCAAAGATACTTAAAAGAGAACCCATGACCCCTTTAAACATTTCTGGGCTATAAACACACATACCTCTTAAATTCTTAACACTTCACATTTCACAGTGTTGTGATTTTTGCTTGGGTATTGTCGGGGCTGGGGTGGGGAGGGTGTATCACTCATCCTCTAGAGAGTCTTGTCCTAGTTAGAGCCTCAACGAGCTCCCCAGTTGGCTCATCACCTTGGTCCTCGGTCCTCTATCTACCCTCTTCTTCCCACCAAGACCCCTCATCTTCCTCCTGTTATTTCTCACCTCTTGCCTGGATTATTAGTAATATTAGCAGAGCCTCCTAATTATTTCCTCTGCTTGGAATTTTCTTTCTGCCATCCATCCCATATGCTGCTACCATAATGATCTTCCTAAAATTCAGCTTCAAACACTTTAGTACTCTGTCCAAAACTCTCAGTGCCCCAAAGAGAGTCCCTTCTCTTCACTTTGCTATTCAAGTCCCCAAACCGTTCTGCCTCATTCCTGGCTGTCGTCAGTCCCACACTCCAAACTTTAGGCAAAAGACTCTCCCCACTCCACAGAACTGTTCTTTCCCAGGGCTATACCACCCGCAGCATGGGATCCCTCCAGCTCTGCCTGCTGAAATATTATTGCTGTTGGAGGCCACTTCACAAGCATCTGTCCTCTCTGAGGGACCGCCGTGACCCTGGCTGGAGGAATAGCTCCTTCCTGCAGCTCCCTTCACAGTAAGACATCCCTCACATCATGATTTGAGCAAGTATATCTCCTCAGGAATTAGAAGTCAGGGTCTGAAACGTAGTTTTTAAATGTTCCGTTTAACAAATAGGTGTTGCATTAAACAGAACAGCCAGGGTGGACAGTGAAGTGTCCTTGGAATCAGGCATAATTCAGACTGCACATGTGTTGAGGAGGAGGCGGGGTGGGAGCCATGGAGGGAGGCTCTCAGCATTAACTCTCTCCAGGCAACAGGTGCCTCACACCAGTCCATGCTCCCCACTCTTGCCCCAGATGGAAAGGGACAGAACAATCCACCATGGCACCTGCCCCTTTCAGGAAGCAGATGCCAAAAGGAGGCAAGGAGAGGGCTCAGCCTCATCAGGCAGCTTTCTCTCGCCATCTCTCTGTGCTGGCTGGCACTGTCCCCGAGACACTGCAGAAGACAGTGATATCCTTAGTCATTCCCTCATGCTTTAAATGTTCCACAGAAGCTTCTTATTAAAAATGATTTAACATATTTTCTAGACTGTGATCGTCACACAGCAGGTACACTTTAAGTGGGCCACCGCAATGCCTAAGCGTACTCCATCACCCCAGGAAGGGCTGAACATGTTCTGGTATTTAAACTACGGCATTGCCTCACAGAGTTAGAGGAGCTAAAGGAAATCAGACTCCAGAGCATGAAAGCCACTTCACTCGAATCTTGTCCCCAAAGTTGGACCTTTAGTTACTCCATTTTGTTGAAAAATTGAGGTCTAGGTGGAGTACCTGGGTGGCTCAGTCCGTTATGTGTCTGCCTCTTGATTTTGGCTCAGGTCATGATCTCAGGGTCCTGAGGTCAAGCCCCACATCGGGCTCCACGTTCAGCGGGGAGTCTGCTTGAGATTCTCTCCCTCCCTCTGTCCCTCCCCCTGCTCACACTTTCTTTCTCTTTCTGTCTCTCAAATAAATAAATAAATAAATCTTAAAAAAAAAAAATAACTGAAGTTTAGAAAAGTTAACAGACTCCTCTCTCACAGGAAAGAGGTTTTGGAGCTGAGGCAACTATATCTCCCATCTCCCCAGCATTTCTTCTTTAGAGTTATCATTCATTAGACTTGCTTTTACTTGGAGGGGAGTTTACAGCAATTCACTTCTTTTAAAGTAAATTTCCAGTGACACTGAAGCAGAGACTGTGGTATTTGTCAGAGGGCGTGGGTCTAGATAGGCTGAGTGGCATGGCCTTGTGACGTGCCATTTCCACTCTGCTTGGCTGCCTCCCTGGCCTGTAGGAAAACGACACTAAATTCTACAGCTCAGCATATTTTAAAGGCATGCATTTCTATAGAACACTTTTAACCAACTGCCAACCAGGGACTGGGGAAAGCCTGAAGGCTTCCTTTCAAAAGCAGCAAATGAAACTCATCTTTCTTCTCCCTCGGCATCCATCTGTATTCAAAAGAGGTATCATTTAATTTACAAAAGGAAACTATTTATGACAAAGTGTAAGAGAGATGAACTGAATGGGGGCAATTTCTACCTTAGTCAAATATCTATTATTTTCTTATTATGAAAGTTATATCATTATCAGTGAAGTTAGCTCTCATCAGTGACCAGTACTGGGGATCTTCCATACAAGTTGAGAAGACTCTGCAATTTTAAGTTTTATTTCCTACCCACCATGATGCTTTCCATTATCGACACCCTACACCAGGGGTTCTTATTACTTCAAAGAGCTGCTTAGTATAGTTGGGGGGATTTCTGCCCTTTGATATTGGGAATATTTTGATATTTTGGGGGCTATGCTAAGAATTTCCTTAAGCTAGAGTTGTGAAAGTAAAAGCAAACACTCACTGTTGTCCTAGCAAAGTACCGTGGCCACATTTACTTTTGTGACATATAGCATTCTTCCAGAACAGCAATCACTGAACGGTCCATTTACTACTTCACTAACATTTCCCACTAAGTTATATGCTGATGAATCATCAGAAGTGCTTGCCTTCTCTCTAAGCCTTAAGTTATTCAAGGTAAAATTAAGGGAAGAGAAGATAATCATAGGGCATTGTCTGTAAGGGAGAGGGACACAAAACACTATATTTAAATGGTCATTTTTTAGGATTTAGGGAGCAACAAAGAGCTTACTGTTTTCAATTTTGATTCAGCTCTGAGAGCTCCACTCAATGGAAAAGTCTCTGCAATACAAAATCCTTTGGTTGGAGGTATAATGGCATCTCGAATGCTTTTGGAGCTCTAGGGCAGACATTTATCCTGATAAATCCCTGGGTTTTAAAATCTGAATGTAACAAATGGCTAAAGCCAGCAAGCATTTATTTTACAAAGGGATTCTACACCTGTCTTTTCTCTCCTCCCCTTTAGCACACACCCTACTCTGACCAAACAACAACGCTAAGTGCTCTGGAGCATGAAGGTGAATCTGGGTGGTCTTGACTATGAGGAGTTTTCGATCTGTTACAGAGCAATCATTGCATTTTAGAAATGATTCCTGAGTGCCTAGGTCTCTATTCATAAATCATTACCATACCGAGAGCTTAAAGAGAGGCAGGAGGACACCACTTGGCAGACAATAGACTTTGAGTGTCCCCTTCCCACACATGCATATGCTCTTCCTTCATCTTCACTCATCTAGAATCCCACCCGTGTCCATTGTGGCTCTTCCAGGACCCCTTCTTAGACCATCCACAGTGGTCTTCCCATTCACAATAACTGGGCTTGCACCTGCACACATAACCTTTTTTATGGCAACAGGTTAAATATTGCCTTAGACAGTTTTCTGGTATCCTGTGCAGGCGCTGACTTTTTGATAACTGTTTCACTTTCTGCTTTTTCCAATTATGTTTTTTTCTCCTTAATTACACTAAAAGCACCTTGATGATTAGAGAGGCAGAGGAAGAGATAGCACATAAGCTTGTGGAAAAACATGGGTGTTGAATATGGAACAACCTGTTTTTGTATCATGGCTCCCCTCCCTTTCTAATTATGCGGTCTTTAGAAGGGGTACATAATCTCCCTAGGCTCAGTTTCCTCACCTGTCATATGAGAATGATATCTAGGCCAGGTAGGGTTGTTGTGAGGGTTACAATAATATAAATATTATAAATAAATATATATTATATATAATTATATATTATAGTCTGTGTATCTTTTTTAAAAGATTTTATTTATTTATTTGACACACAGAGAGAGCACAAGCACGGGGAGCGGCAGGCAGAGGGAGAGGGAGAAGCAGCTCACCAAGCAGGGAGCCCGATGCGGGACTCGATCCCAGGACCCTGGGATCATGACCTGAGCCGAAGGCAGACACTTAATGACTGAGCCACCCAGGCGCCCCTATATCCTATGTATCTTATGTATACCATATTATATATTATTATATATACAATATATACTATTATATATACATATATATACGTATAAAATATATCTAAAGTGTATAGGACACTGGAGATGGTCAATAAGCAGGAGTGACACTGTTTTTAAGGAGTTCTGCCTTCTACTTTTTTGAATCCTCCATAGAAACTTTCATAGGGTAGAGGCAGCATTGATAAAAATCTGCTAACGAAAGTGAGTTGAAAAGTTGAAGTTGAAATATATAAACTATATTTAAAAATATAAACCCTTAACTGACAACAGAAACACAGATGAAGTGAATATAGCAAAATGTTAGTAAGTATTAAATATAGATGATTGGTGTTTGGATATTGTGCTTTCTACCTTCTTTATTTAAAAAATTATTGTGTGACATAAGGTCAAATAGTAAAAGCAATATACATATATACAGGGGAAAAAGGCTGATGCATTATTAGTTTTTATTAAGCTTATAGAGTACACACGTTTGACATTAGTTTTCAAGTCTTTTATGCCTAAACTATTTAATAATAAATAAAAAAACCAATTAAAACCCATCATCTATCACATTTATAAAGCCAAAGATAAAAATGATGCAAATCCATATAAAAATATTGAATAAATATAATAATTCTTACTAAAAATAAGATGAAAATAAATACAGCCTCAGATGTAACTTGTATAAAACGTGATGGTACACGGCAAGGCACACCACTTAATACAGGACCATCGTCTGGATTGTTTCCTGGGTTGGCCACCAGGGGCTGCTAAAGAGTAGCATTCCCGGGAACCACGCAGCAAGAAAAAGATAAAAATCATTCAACTTGACCCTAAGAAGTGCAGAGTCCGAGAGTCAGGCTCCTTACTACATCACCCAGAGGTCTTGCACCACAGATTTCAGCCTATCTGTTTGGCCTGTGGTGAGGACCAGCTTTGCTGCAGGGACAGAGCAGCCTGGAACCAACGCAAGCGTGAGGCTGATGTTAGCACCTCAATGTGGCATCCTGGAGTCCCTGGACACTGGGCTCAGGCTGTCACAGCTGACAATTTTCACAGCTGCTCTGCCAGGAGCCGTAAAGCATGGGGCCGGAATGGAAGATTCTTATCTAGGCTTCTAATTCCTTTTTTCTACTGACTTCCCATACACTGAGACTTACTTCCAATACATCCTTAACGGTATCAGCACATTCTGGAAAAAAAGTATATAGCAGCAGCTGAATAGCTAGACTAGAAAATTATTTCTATCCTAAAGTACATCCCAGGCCAAACTCTCTATGTACATTTATAGCGAAATAAGAGTGGTTTGTACTATGTTTTAGCTTTGTATGTCTCGTCTGTGTCTTATTCATCTGAGAGTAAAATATTTGAGGGCAGGGCTTTGTCAGATTTCCTCGTACTCAAAAAGCAGGTTTTACTCAATAATTGTTTGACATAACTTCACTCATTAATTTACGACATTCTCACAATAACGTTGTGAAGCATTATTAACCCTATTTGAAATTAAGGAAACAGAGACTCAAGGATGACTGGTCAGAGGGGACTCGGCTAGCGGAGCCAGAGCAAGGGCAAGGATATTATTCCTTTCGGTGATGTGATAAGGCTCAGAGAGGGGCAGCAGCTTGCTCAAGGTCTCATACGGAGATGGAGGCAAAAACGGGGCTCACTCCTTGCTGGTCCCGTGCCATGCTTTGCAGACAGATCTGCTACAGTATAGAAACAATACAGGAGGGCGCCTGGGTGGCTCAGTTGGTTAAGCGACTGCCTTCGGCTCAGGTCATGATCCTGGAGTCCCTGGATCGAGTCCCGCATCGGGCTCCCTGCTCGGCAGGGAGTCTGCTTCTCCCTCTGACCCTCCCCCCTCTCATGTGCTTGCTCTCTCTCATTCTCTCTCTCTCTCAAATAAATAAATAAAAAATCTTTAAAAAAAAAAAAAAAGAAACAATACAGGAGTAGACTTCCAAGGCACATGGTTGAGTCTCCTAACCAGAAAAGAAAAGAGATACTGCCTTTTCATGATGGCTAGGGGGGGGTCACGCTCTTCAGAGCTGGAATGATCTGCTCTGGATACTCCCACACGGAATAATGCACTGGCTTCCCACGAGAGTGACACCGAGCATCTCAGGATCACGAGACCTTGGAATAGAGGGCTCCCCCATCGGAAGTTTCCTGGTCGCTGTGCCTCTATTTTTCTAGGTGTTCCCGCCCTGCCTCCCACCTCCTGGTCTAATCTGGTGCGACTGGGCAAACTCTCAAATCAACCATCTTAACCACGTGGGACACATGGCAGCCTCTGTGTAAGCCACTTATGTTCAACTACAGACTTTTTTTTTTTTAACATGCCCATTTTTAGTTCTGGGGTTTATCTGGAGAGAGAGTTGAGATCGGAGAGACAGAAAAGCACACATTGTGTGGGAGGTGAAATGCCATGGTCGTTTGGGAGGCCTGTCTGGAGCTGCTGGTTGTGATTTACTGAAAAGAACATGAAATTCATGTCTGCCATTCGTCTTGCTGAATGTCATGCTGAGTGCAACTCGAGGAGTAGGGAGGTCTGAAGGTGATGCCTACAAATCACCTGCTAGACCTTTTTGGTCTCTGATTTAAGAGCCATGTGTATACTGCAGAGAAATAAAACTCTTGGTCTGTGGGCCAACAAGAAATATTCCGGGGCACAGAACCACATAACTATGGGGAACCAACCCTTAATTTTTGCCCAGGAACTCCCTTCTCTGCCATAATGCCATAAATGGGGTCCAAAAGTTCCAACTTGGGAACACAGCACATATTACCAATATGTTATATCAATGTCTGTTGATATGCCTAGCCATAGAAACTTTCACCAAGGATTGGTTACGTGATGAGCACCGGGTGATGTATGGAATAGTTGAATCCCTATAGTGTACAGCCAAAACTAATGTAACACTCTGTGTTAACTACAGTGGCATTAAAATTTAAACAAAGGATTTGTTAAGACACTGGATGATGCATGGGAAGAGTAATCCCAGAAGGGCAGAGTAACAACATCAATGTTATCATTGAACTTCAATGTACAACCCTGTTCTCCTCTCTTTATTAAAGACTTGACAGTCAGTAGAAAATACACATCAAGCTAAAGAATAAAAAACATGCCTCTCTCTAATAAGAAAACTGCTCAACATATACCACAGCAACTCAGGCCTTGTTGACCCCTTAAAAATGTGTTTGTAATTTTACTTCTTACAGGGGTGGGTGTAGAGTGACTTGAGCTGTCCAAGGTTGATACCCATGGTACTAGACCAGAAAGGAAGGTATACAATTCAAAGTGGTCATTCATTGGGAACACTGTGGTTGGGAAAGAGGCTAATACTATGGATAAAACTGAAGTCCGTTCTTGTCTTTCACTACACCAACAAACTGGTAACTGGGTCTTTCTGCTGAAAGCTTTAAGCGAAACAGAAAACAACAACAAAGAAAGGCAGCTCAGACTTCTGTACTGGGGGTGGGGGGGGGGAAGGGTTGCTGTAGGATGTCATAAAAAGCCAGAGTCCTCCATGCTTTAATGTTCAGGTGATAAACAAAACCAGGGACGTGGTGCTACTTAACATTCTTCTGCTTTTCTTCTTTAAAGTAGCCAGACACTTAGCTAGTTCATTTTCTTATTTGGAGAGCATTTACAAAGTATTTTTATTTCCTCCCATTTATAGTTACCAGAAGGTCCATATATGAAACTCAAAATGCCTTATGGGTTTTTAACATGCTGATTCATAATGTTTAAACCTCGAAGGTAAATGTTCATCTTCTCCCCCAAACATGCCTTGGCTGTTTCTTGCGGGAACACAAATGCATTCCATCAGACACCAGGCTCCCGTTAACCCCTTCTCCACTGTCGAGAGGTGGGAAAGCTTAGCTACATCATGGCTAATAACAGACTCAGTGTGTGGATGGCTCCAGAGGCCTCTGGATAACTAATTTGCTGAGAAGAAACCAACTTTCTGCATTTTCAGAGAAACCAAGGGGGAGCAGAGAGGATGCCGTCCACCCCATACTGCTCTGTGAACACTGTGAGCGTGACCCCAACTCCTCGGCCATGTTGCCCCCAGACCTGGCACGTTCCATTTCCCATCAACAGCCAAAGCGGAACAGCACTGTGGCCCTGCCTCCCTTTTATCTGAAACGTGCAGAAATTTTAGAATTTGGCCATTTCATCCCTAAAATGCAAACAATCTCATGTTCTATTCTCTTCAAAGATCTCACCTTCAAAACGTTCATTTATATCTTCTTTCATTTTTTACATAACGCTCCCTTTTGAAATCAAGGTTACTAAATCATTCTTCCCAGACTAATTTCTCTCACACATAACGTATAAACTTGGCTCCCAGGACATTAGATGTTGCTGCTGGAGATTTGTATGACCTTCTGAAAATCAAATCAGTCTCTAACTCTAAACCCAAACTAAGACCCCTGCTCCCGACACACACACAACTATCACCATCACCACCCTCTTTTCCAGCAAAAAGCCCCTCGACATTCACCAAACGTGGCCTCACCTTTCTGGAGAAGTACTGAGTGGACACGGCGAGCGCCTGGAAGCCGCACATGGCCCTCCGCAGCTCCCCCTGCACGAGGCCCAGCTGCCTGGCCTGCTGCTGGCACCTTTCCTTCAGCCGCTGTACCAGCTGCCGCTCGGCCTCGCGGCCCTGCAGCTCCGGCTTGGGGGAAAACCCATTTCGGGGCACTGCAGTCCTCTGTTTGGGGTATCCTGTAGAGAAAAAACAGTTGCCCGTGAAAAACCAGTCATCCCAAACGTGACAACAGCTCTTGGGTATAGAAGGATTTCATTCAGAGCAAGTGGCCGAGAAGGTACTGCTCATGGTTGGTCATTTTAGGTACTGATGAGAAAAAAACAGACAGGCACTTAAAATGTTTGCTCTGTTTCTGTGGTTCTCAGTGCAGAGTTTCATGCTTAGGATAAGAATAAGAGACAAAATCGTCAGCTTCCTTCCAGCTCCCTGCATTTCTTCTAAGTCTGCTTAGAGAGATTGATGCAGGTGTTTGTTTTTTGTTTTTTGTTTTTTGTTTTTTTCCTTCAAGGGGATTGCTCTGTGAAAATGTCTAATGGGAAATAAATCAATCGATCCAGGTTGAAGTTAGAGTTAGAACCTAGCAACCTTTGAATTGGGCATCCGGGAGAAATGCCTACATGTCCCTTCACTCCCTTACTAGGGTTGCTCTACAGACCCTCTCTTTGATGTCAGGATCAAGTCATATCTCTCACAACCTCTGCTCCAGGGATTTCTGGCTTTGAATTCCTAAGGCATCGATGTCCTCCAAAATATTCCCCCCACGTGACCACTCATGCCACCTCCAGGCTAAAGGTCCAGTCCAAGCCACCATAACATCCACCTTCTAATGGGAAGCCTGCTTCTTCTCATCTTTCACTGCACAACAGCCAGAATGACCTTTATGAATATAGAACAGCTCTTGACTTTCATGGACCCCTCCCTGCCGTTGTGCTCCATTGCAGGAAAATCAAAGTGCTCATTCCTTCCCATGGCCCACAAGCCCTC
Organism: Halichoerus grypus; assembly: GCF_964656455.1. Classification (NCBI taxonomy): domain Eukaryota; kingdom Metazoa; phylum Chordata; class Mammalia; order Carnivora; family Phocidae; genus Halichoerus; species Halichoerus grypus. The sequence goes on from NC_135715.1 coordinate 71,448,357, forward strand.
TGAGGTCCGGCTCCTGCCGGGCAAACAGTAGGTGTGGTGAGGCCACAGAGGAAGGAACCAGAAACTCCACCTGGGGCTGGCAACAGGGTGGGGGAGGTTTTAAGGAGAATGACTATTAGGTGGAGGCTTGGGGGGTGTGGTTAAAGGCAAGGCCCCCAGGAAGAGCTCAATGCATTGAGTGCATCACAGTCAAAGACCCAAGGGTGAGCCAGAGTCTCCCTCAGAACCTCTGTGCTTCCGGTGTGAGGCTCAGACCCAGCCTGGCACCCACAGAAAACCTCGGTGGTGGACGGTGGACCTCTATTCCCCAAGAACATTCTTTCCTTTGCTCAAGTAGAGAACATGACATGGACACAGAGCACACAATCATAAACAAACTTTAATATTTCAAAAGTTCTTTAGTCTCTCCTGCCCCCTCCAAAATATCAGGGAGTAACACAAACCCGATACACTGAGACACAGCAGGGTGGCAGGCTTACTCTACTGAACACCCAACTGGCCTCATCTTTTAAGGGGAAAAGATGGTTAACTGATCTAAATACTTCTGATTGTTAAATTAACGGCAACCATGCTAATTTTAATTAAATCTTCCTTTTCTTAAGAAATCATCAGAGATTGCAAAAAGCAACCTCACATATGACATATCTTAAACTATTATGGCTTAATGAAGTAGTAAAATGTGAAATTAATGCTTCTTTAAAATGGTCTTTATGATAGTGGAATACATAATTATCTCGAAAATTCACTTGCACGGCATAGGCAAATCAATCTTAATATGTGCTCAATCCCAATATTCTCAATACTGATAACAAAAGAAAAATAATTACCAACAAAATGTGAGAGATTTTACTGCTGCCTGCATTAAGCTCTAAGACACAGCCTAAGACCCAACGCAGATTTTTTTCATGATTACTGTCTTCCATTTTATTGGTGTGGCTCGTGATTTTATAAAACACTCTAGTGTTTTAATTAATGTGTTGAGGTACCAGGTACTCTACACCATTATATATATCTTATATATGTATAATAGAAGGCACTTCTTTTAGAAATCTAAAGGAAATAATAAAAGATATCTCTAGCTCAGTGAATTGCTAATTGCAATCTATGGCATATAGAATCAGCTCTGAATTTGTGCATATTGTAAGCACTCATGTTGTGTGTTTTTGGCTGTCAGATTTTTACTCTGTTATTATTATTATTACTATTATTTTCATCATTATCATTAGTATTAGGTTAGCAATGATACTCAGTGGTAAATGAACAACATAAAAAAAGGATTTGGTGAAATCCTATTCTTGGTGTTCACTGATACCCACGATATTATGATATTGCTTTAATTCACACACTCAAAATCCAGTGTTCTACGGAACACCACTACACACAGTCCACATTCTACTCAGAGGGCCACCAAACTGATGTTCTGAGCTAAGACAGAGGTTCCCCTGAGAACATCAGCCTTTGGTATCAACACACCAAGTATAAGATTTGCGGCTTTCTGACACTTACAAAACCAATCTTTGTTAGGGACTCCTGGCTAGTTACGCATTTGGCCTCCAACCATGGTCACAACACAGACTAAGACTCAGGCCCCAGCAATAAGGCTTATTGGAAGGAAACCCAGAGACACAGGTTGGTTGTGGAGTTGTCTATTGCTTTAGCTGAAAAGGGTCCTGCCATTTTCTCAATAGATCAGCTAGACCTCTGTGTTGGACCAATAATCATTTTACCGTCAGCAGCATATTTTGGGGCCTCATCAAAACCAGTATTCTTTCTTGTGCTGTCAATGTTTGTGAAGTACTTCTATAGTTAACTCCCTGAAGTACTGTTCTGTCACTTACTTTCCTGTCCACCCACATGTCACACCATTCCCAGGACGGTGTGTGAGGACATACATGGGCTCATCTGCCATCTTGGAGACAGAGAGCTTATGTTGAAAGAAAAATGACTGACACACAGCCAGCTTCACCTGTTTCACTAAAAATTAAGGAGAGTTTTGTTTGTTTCTATGGTCTTCTCCTAAAAGCCAGCACATAATGGAGCTAAGATGCCAGTCGGCTTGGGAAAAAAGGCGTTAAGGGAACGTGATAGAAAACTTGCAGAGGGCAGTGATCACACAGAGCTCATGGAGCACGTGGCTGGCGCTGGGATGAGGCTTGCTGACGGTGACTGACTTCTGACCTCCTACACCCATGCTTCTCTGGAAGAGCCAGAGAAATGCTTTAAATGAGGGGCACGCCATGTCGCCTGAGGGCACTTCCAGGTGCTGGAAGGTTTCGTTACCATCTCCTTCCCTGTTCCTTGTGGTATTTATATTACTTCCGGGGCGGTCGAAGTTTCAAAGCAGGCAGGCATGCCACTGACCTCCCTCTACAGTCAGACAGAGCCTACTCCCAGGTGTTTCGTCTCTTTCCCAAAAATTGGTCTCCTATAATAGCCTTCTGATTTCCACTCAGTTGAACGAGGAAGCTGATTTAATGAATAAAGACCTTCCGAATAAGGCTTATTGATGGCTTTGGAGTCTTCAAATGAAGCGAAAAAGGTTAGAAATAACCAGTTTTTTACTGACTAATCCTTGTAATCTTCCAGTTAATGAGGCTTATCCCCACAGCAACTCTTTGATATGAAATATATGAACAGAAACACCCAAACCAGTGTCTTGCCATGACCTACGGACGAGAGCTGATTTCACATGCACACTTCATGTCATGTGTTTTGTGGGGAAGCAAAATATTTGACAGCTTTTATTGAGCACCTACTCTGTGAATGACCTGTGCAAGCTCCAGCGGGGAGTGCACAGGAATGAAGTGCTATCCTTGACCTGAGGCCATCCGTGGTCTGACGGGGCCCAGCCCGGTCTGGATTTCACATTTCTAACTCCTTGCCCAGGGCTCTTCCCACTTCAGCACACTGCTGGCCTGCTCTACAGCATCTCTGACAGATCTCACAGGTTCGGGGCATACTCTAAATCCAGAACATCCTCCCATTATCTCAATCTCACCCCAATCCCAACTCTTCTTCAGCCATCCTACTGGCTGCATAACTCTGATTGGAGGCAGATAGAATCTGTGATGATCCCAGAGACAACTGGCAGCTCAGAGGAAAAAGCCAGTGACCTTCTATTCTCACAAAGGTGAATGCAAGCGGTTTGCGTGCAAAGGCAGAGCCCTGGGGAAACGCAGCCCTTGAAAATGGAAAGAGAATATTAAAAATTCATCAGCAGCCACCGCTCACTATCTAGAGGATTCTAATGGATGGAAAAGCATGGTTTAATCTTAAAGCTGGAAGCTTAACTGACATAATAAACAAACAGGGCAGCATTGGAATCTGTGTATTTATAACATCTGAGAAGGCCCATGACCTTAACCCTTGTAAATAAGAATGATAGGACACAACTTAGACAGATAGCCAGCACTTCATGAATTTGGCCAATGTCCTAGTAGAAAGGAAATCTGATTCTTGCAGACTGGCACCAGCAGGACCCCCTAGGTAGCACAGGTGCCCAGTTCTTCGTGGTCTTGGACAGGCTTTATTTTTCTTAAACGGATCTAAATTTATTCCAGAAAATTCTGCCAAGTAGCACACTATTTTCCTACTTAGTCCTGGCACTTGTTTGCCTGAGGTTGGCTAGTTTGGGGAAGGTGAGCAGCAAATGGTGTGAGGGTAGGAAATTTCCTTCCAGCCAGTCCTGAGCACGGGTGAGGGCAGGAATGACTAAACTGGGTATGAACCTGCTACGCTCTAGAAAGGAGAGATTTACATTTCCTATTCCAAGGAAGGAGTAGATTCTTTTCTATATTGATGTATAAATGAACAAAAAACCCCAGAAAGTTATAATTAGGGTTTCCAAAGCCAACTATGAAAAATTTGTCACTATACTCCACTCTCTGGGCAAAATAAATATTGACATAAAAATATTCTCATCTTCAGGAAATTTCTTATTATTTATAAGAAGTACAGGTATCATGGTAAATCTGAACTTCTTTCCAAGGGTGAAAAATCATGGTTTAATAGTATTATAACAATTCTAAAATTTTTATATTAAAAAATAGAACTGCTTTTGGCCAAGATAGAGTGAGAAGGATCAGACTTACCCTCTGATCTGAAACTAACCCAAAAAAACTCAGTCAAAATATATAAGACAATGGTTTTCAAGGTATCAACATTAGGTGATGAAGCACAGGGGATCCCCGAGCTGGAAAGCAAAGGAAGTGATCAGCCAATTTCCTGAAGTGACTTTCCAGGCTGTGGCAGGACGCTGGGACCTGGTGGTTTCCCCAAATTGAGAAAAATGGAGATGAGGGCTCAGGGAGCTGAGGGCTCAGAGGTTACAAGGCAGATTAGCAGGGAGAATATCACTCCATCGAGAGAGCACTCTGGACACGTGCAGAGGGTCCCCTCGAGTTTTTGGACAAGTGCGTGCCTGAGAGGAGAGTATCCAAGGCCAGGGGAAAAAAATTCCTCAAAGGACTACAGGGAATAATTCCTGTGAGCTCACAGAGGTTCAGAATCTCTTCCTGTTCTCATCAGCCAGGTGGAAAACCTCATAATTCATGAGGCAATGGATAGAACACCCAGAAGGGTCTTGACTTGGTAGTATGGTAAAATTCACTCTGGTCTGATCCCTAGTTGGGACCTGTCTAACAAAGCTGACAAGCAAGACCCAAAATAACCAAACTCTTTCTGAGTAACATAGTTTTATTTAAGAACAAAGCTTAAGACTATGCACAGGAATAAAAAAAAATCCACTAGCCAACAAGGAAAAATTTAGAATGTCTGGCATCTAAAAGAATTCTCAGGCACGCAAATAAGCAGGGATATATAACCCATAATAAGGAGAGATGCAATCATTTGAGGCCCACAAGAAATGACACAGATGATTAACAGTTATTTGTAACTACATTCCATATGTTCATGAAGCTAGCAGAATGACTGAATATGTCAAGTAGAAACAAAGCAGATTAAAAAAAAAAAGCCTAAATAAAAATTCTAGAGATTGAAAACTCCAATGTCTAAGATGAAAAATACACAGAATGGGATTAAGAGTAGATTCAGACATGACATAAGGAAAGATTTTAACATGAATGTTCAAAGCAGCATTACTCATAGTAGCCCAAAACTGACCACAACTCAAATGTCCATCAACTGATGAATGTAAACCAAATGTGATATATCCATGTAATGGAATATTATTCAGCCGAAACCAGGAATAAAATACCGATTCATGCTTTGACATGAATGAACTTCAAAAACATTATGTAATGTCAAAGAAACCAGTATAAAAGGCCACATACTGTATGGTTCAATGTATATGAAATGTCTAGAATAAACACATCCATAAAACAGAAAGTAGAGAAGTAGCTGTCAGGGGCCCTATGAACTGAAAGTGGTCCCTAACTGACAGCCAGCAAGTAAACAGACACCTCAGTCCTACAACTACAATGTACTGGTTCTATCAATAACCCAAATGCATTTCAAAGTGGATTTTTTCTCTAGAGCCTCCAGTCAAGAACTTAGCCCAGCTGACATCATGATTTCAGCCTCGTGATACTCTGAACAGAGAACCCACTTACACCACACCTGGGTGTCTCACCTACAGAACTGTGACCAGTAGAACAAATAGGTGTTATTATTTTCAAAAAGAAAAAGGAAACGAAAATTAGCAAACATACCATAAGAGAAACTATCCAAAATGAAACAGAGAAAAATGACTGAAAGAAATAAACAGTGTCGGGGGCGCCTGGGTGGCTCAGTCAGTTAAGCGTCTGCCTTCGGCTCGGGTCATGATCCCAGCGTCCTGGGATCGAGTACGCATTGGGCTCCCTGCTCAGCGGGGAGTCGGCTTCTCCCTCTCTCTCTACCCCTCCCCCTAGCTTGCGCTCTATCTCTTTCTCTAGGTCTCTCTCGCTCTCAAATAAATAAATAAATAAAATCTTAAAAAAGAAGAAGAAGAAATGAACAGTGTTATGTTTGGACAGAAGCTGTGGTCAACTTCAAGCGGCCTAAAGTTTGTACAATTGGAGTCCCTGAAGAGGAGGGGTTAGACCTGAACATTTCTGAAGAAATGATGGGCAGCAATTTTCAAATTTTATGAAAACTGTATATCCACAGATCTAAGAATCACAACAAACCTCAAGCACAAAACCACGAAAAAAAAAATATACCAAGGTATAGTGTAATCACATTGCTCAAAACCAGTGATAAAGAGAACAGCTTTAAAACAGCCAGAGTAGAAAAAGATATATTATGTACAAAGAAACAAAGATAAGGATAGCAGTCTGTTTTCACTGGAAACCATTCAAACAAAAAGACAGTAGAACAACATCTTTAAATACTTCAGGGGAAAAAAAAGGGCAACCTGAATTCTGAACAAAGTGACAGTATTTATGAGAAATGAAGGTAAACAAAAACAGAAAGATTCTACCACCAGAAAACCTCCACCACCAAGAAAGTCAAAGAAAATCTTTTAGGTAGGAGAAAAATGATACCAGATGGAAATCTGAATCTGCATAAAGGAACAAAAAGCACTAGAAATGATAACTAAGTGAGTAAATCTAAAAGACCTTTTTACTTTTTCTTTTTTTTTTGAACTTCCCCAGATGAAAATTTATTAAATAAAACAAATCTTACTTAAATGAATAAGTAAAATAAATTAGTAATATAAGCTTAATATGTATGTTAATCTCGGTTTCCCTTTGAGATACTTTTCTTGTTTTTTTATTTTTTGTTTTGTTTTTATATTTAAAATTTAAACTTTATTTAGCTACATCGAATTTCATTTTTTATTTTTTCCAGATAGTCTGATATTTTTTATTTGCTTTTAACTTGACCTAAGTGATGCTTAACAAATTTTTAAAACTGTTTTTTTTTTTTTACTGGAATATTTGTTTTTTAATACTTCAGCTATTAATTCCTACAAGTAGTGTACCATGGTTAAATAATCTCTACTATTTCTGTTTTTGATAAATATTAAGTCTTTTTTAGCTTGATAACTAGCTATTTTTTCTTTTTTAAAAATATCAATGGTTTATTAAAGTTACTAGTTAAAGTTACTAACTCAGACACAATTTTTTGTACTTTTGAAATTTAGTTATGATTCTTTTGTTTTTATTTTTATTTTATTTAAATTCAAATTCGTTAACATACTGTGTTATTATTAGTTTCAGGGTAGAATTTAGTGATTCATTAGTTGCATATAACACCCAGTGATAATTACATCGAATGCCCTCCTCAATGCCCATCACCAATTACCCCATCCTCCCATCCATTTCCCCTCCAGCAATCCTCAGTTTGTTCCCTATAGTTAAGAGTCTCTGGGGAGCCTGGGTGGCTCAGTCAGTTAAGCTTCAGCCCAGGTCATGATCTCGGGGCCCTGGGATCAAGCCCCAAGTTGGGCTCCCCATTGAGCGGGGAGTCTGCTTGTCTCTCTCCCTCTCCCTCTGCCCCTCCTCCTGCTCCTGCTCTCTCTCTCTCATACAAATAAATAAGATCTTTTTTTTTTTTTTTAAAGAGTCTCTTATGGTTTGCCTCCCTCTCTGTTTTTATCTTATTTTTCCTTCCCTTCCCCTATATTCATCTGTTTTGTTTCTCAAATTCTGCATAAGTGAAATGATATGGTATTTGTCTTTCCCTGACTTATTTCGCTCAGCATAATACATTCTCGTTCTACCCATGTCGTGGCAAATGGCAAGATTTCATTCTTTTCGATGGCTGAATAATATTCCATTGTATATATATACCACATCTTCTTTATCCATTCATCCACCGATGGACATCTGGGCTCTTTCCATATTTTGGCTATTGGGGTAATCACTGCTATAAACATTGGGGTGCATGTGCCTCTTCAAATCACTATTTTTGTATTCTTTGGATAAATACCTAGTAGTGCAATTGCTGGGTCATAGGGTAGCTCTATTTTTAACTTTTTGAGGAACTTCCATACTGTTTTCCAGAGTGGCTGCACCAGTTTTCATTCCCACCAACAGTGTAAGAGGGTTCCCCTTTCTCCGCATCCTCACCAACATCTGTTGTTTCCTGAGTTGTTAATTTTAGCCATTCTGACTGGTGTGAGGTGGTATCTCATTGTGGTTTTGATTTGTATTTCCCTGCTGATGAGTGATGTTGAGCATTTTTTCATGTGTCTCCTAGCCATTTGTATGTCTTCTTTGGAAAAATGTCTGTTCATGCCTTTACCTCTTTCTCGACTGAATTTTTTGTTTTTTGGGTGTTGATTTTGATGAGTTCTTTATAGATTTTGGATATTAGCCCTTTGTTTGATATGTCATTTGCAAATATCTTCTCCCATTCAGCAGGCTGCCTTTTAGTTTTGTTTCCTTTGCTGTGCAGAAGCTTTTTATCTTGAGGAAGTCCCAACAATTCATTTCTGCTTTTGTTTCCCTTACCTCCAGTGACATGTCTAATAAGAAGTTGCTGTGGCCGAGGTCAAAGAGGTTGCTGCTGCCTGTGTTCTCCTCTAGGATTTTGATGGATTCCTATCTCATATTTAGGTCTTTCATCCATTTTGAATTTATTTTTGTGTATGGTGTAAGAAAGTGGTCCAGTTTCATTCTTCTGCATGTTGCTGTCCAATTTTCCCAACATCATTTGTTGAAGAGACTGTCTTTTTTTCCATTGGATATTCTTTCCTGCTTTGTTGAAGATTAGTTGACCATAGAGTTGAAGGTCCATTTCTGGGCTCTCTATTCTGTTCTATTGATCTATGTGTCTGTTTTAGTGTCAGTACCATGCTGTCTTGATGATTACAGCTTTGTAATGCAGCTAGAAATCCAGAATTGTGATGCCTCCAGCTTTGGTTTTCTTTTTCAACACTACTTTGGCTATTTGTGGTCTTTTCTGGTTCCATACAAATTTTAGAATTGTTTGTTTCAGCTCTGTGAAAAATGCTGGTGATATTTTGATGGCGACTGCATTGAATGTGTAGACTTCTTTGGGTAGTATAGACATTTTAACAATATTTGTTCTTCCAGTCCATGAGCATGGGATGTTTTCCCATTTCTTTGTGCCTTCCTCAATTTCTTTCATAAGTGTTCTGTTGTTTTCAGAGTATAGATCTTTTACCTCTTGGTTAGGATTATTCCTAGGTATCTTATGGTTTTGGGTGCAGTTGTGAATGGGATTGATTCCTTGATTTCTCTTTCCACTTCCATTATTGATATATAGAAATGCAACAGACTTCTGTGTGTTGGCTTTATATCCTGCAACTTTGCTGAATTCTTGTATCAATTCTAGCAATTTTTTGGTAGAATCTTTCAGGTTTTCTACATCGAGTATCATATCATCTGTGAAGAGTGAGAGTTTGACTTCTTCTTTGCTGATTTGGATGCCTTTGATTTCTTTTTGTTGTCTTGATTGCTGCGGCTAGGACTTCCAGTACTATGCTGAACAACAGTGGTAAGAGTGGACATCCCTGTCATGTTCCTGACCTTAGAGGAAAAGCTCTCAGTTTTTCCCCATTGAGGATGATATTAGCTGTGGGCCTTTAATATATGTTCTTTATTATGTTGAGGTGTGTTCCCTCTACCCCTACTTTGTGGAGGGTTTTTATTATGTTGAGGATGCTGTATTTTGTCAAATGTTTTTTCTACATTTACTGAGAGGATGATCTGGTTCTTATCCTTCCTTTTATTAATGTACTATATCATGCTGATTGATTTGTGGATATTGAACCACCCTTGCAGCCCAGGAAAAAATCCCACTTGGTCATGGTGAATAATCCTTTTAATGTAATGTTGGATCCAATTAGCTAGTATCTTGTTGAGAATTTTTGCATCCATGTTCATCAGGGATATTGGTAAAAGACCTTTTTCTTATTTAAAGCTCCTTGAATAAAATAAAAAACAATAATAATAAAAAAATAAAGCTCCTGGGCGCCTGGGTGGCTCAGTTGGTTAAGCAACTGCCTTCGGCTCAGGTCATGATCCTGGAGTCCCGGGATCGAGTCCCGCATCGGGCTCCCTGCTCGGCAGGGAGTCTGCTTCTCCCTCTGACCCTCCTCCCTCTCATGCTCTCTGTCTCTCATTCTCTCTCTCTCAAATAAATAAATAAAATCTTAAAAAAAAAAAAAAAAATAAAGCTCCTTGAAAGAAAACAGCATTGATAATCCACAAGGTAGTATAGGTTTATGATACATGTGGAAGGAAAGTGTTTGATAACAGCACAAATGCTAGAAGGAGAGAGACGGAAGCATACACTTGGAGGATTCTTACACAGTTGACCCTTGAACGACACGGGGATTAGGGGCAACAATCCCACATGCAGTCAAAAATCCACATATAACTTTTGCCTCCCACAAAACTTAACTACTAATAGCCTACTGTTGACTGGAAGCCTTCCTGATAACATAGTCAACTGATTAACACATGTTTTGTATGTTATATGTATTAGATACTATATTCTTACAATAAAGTAAACTGGAGGAAAGAAAATGTAATTAAGAAAATCACAAGAAAGAGAATGTGTATTTACAGTACTGTATTGTATTTACTGAAAAAAATCCACATATAAGGGAACCCACTCAGTTCAAGCCATGTTGTTCAAGAGTCAACTATATGTGTACTATATGTGAAGTGATATAATATCGCTTCAAGTCAGAATGTGAAAAGTTAAAGATAGAAACTATGAACCCTAAAGCAACCACTAAAATAACCCAATAAGACACAGCTGACATATCAATATAGCTAAGGGAACAAATGGAATCATAATAAATATTCAGTTAATATAAAAGAAGGCAGTAAAATAGGGAAATAAGAAAAAAGAACATGTGCGTTGGATAGAAAATAATAGGAAGGTCGTAGACTTCATCCCGATCAAATCAATAACATATGTACATCAAAGGCAGAGCATTCAGATTGGAGAAAAATGAAGAGCCAATTATGTGCTGCCTGTAAGAAACCACCGTAAATATAAAGAAACAAACAGATGAAAAGGAGAAGTATGGAAGGAGGTATGCCATGCTGAACTAACGGAAAACTGGAGTGCACAACTAATACTGAATAAAGTAGATTTCAGGGAAAAGAATATTACCAGGAATAAAGAGGGTCATTTCCTAATGATAAAGTGGGCAATTCATCAAAATGATAAACAATCCTAAATGTTTATGTACCTAATAGTGGAGCTTCAGAACACAGGAAGCAGACAATGATAGAACCGAAAGGAGAAACAGACAAGTCCACAGTTACACTCTGATATCTCAACAGTTTTCTTTCAATTATGAATAGAACCTGTAGACAGAAAATCAGTAAGGATACAGAATACCTGAACTATGCCATCGGCCGACCTGACCCATGGCATTTATAGAACGCTTCACACAGATACAGCAGAACAGACACTTTTCTTAAGTATGTATGAATCATTTACCAAGACAGACCTTGTTGTGACTCATAAAACATATCTCAATAAATTTAAAAGGATTCAAGTCATCCAAAATATGTTCTCTAACCACAATGGAATTAAATCAGAAATAAAATCAGAAACGTCTCTACAAAGTCCCAGATATCTGCAAACACAATTAGAAATAATCATGAGTAAAGAAAAAATCATAAAAGGAAATGTGAAAACAGTTTGAATCCAATGAAGATGAAACCCAATATATCAAAATTTGTGGACTATAGCTAAAGGAGCGAATAAAGGGAAATTTATTTCTAAAATGTGTACTGAACACGCACATTAGAAAAGAAGAAAGATTTCAAACTAATGATATCAGCTAGTTAAACCCAGTATAAGCAGAGTAAAAGAAATCATAAAGATCAGAGTAGAAATGAGTTGCATGTTACTCTGCAAAAACAAAAGAAATTCAAGCCACACCTCACACTGTGTACAAAAATTAACTGAAATGGATCACAGATTTAAATATAAAGCCTATAACTTTAAATCTTTTATTATACACACACACACACACACACACACACACACACACACATATATATTTTATTTATGAGAGAGAGAGTGAGAGCAAGAGAGATCACAGAGGGAGAGGGACAAGCAGACTCGCCACTGAGCAGGGAGCCTGACGTGGTGGGGCTCGATCCCAGGACCCAGAGATCATGACCTGAGCCAAAGACAAACGCTTAACTGCCTGAGCCACCCAGGCACCCCAACTTTAAATCTTCTAGAAAGAAATGTAGAAGAAAATCTTTGTGATCTAGGGTGGTACAAAGATTTTTTAGATAACCTCAAAAACATGGTCTATAAAAGAAAAAAAATATGAATTGGACTTCAGGAAAGTTAAGAATGTGTACTCTTCAAAAGCACTGCTAGGAGAAGGCAAAACAAGCCACAGATTGTGGGGGGGGAGATTGCAAGTCACATAGCTGAAAAAAATTGTATCCAAAACACATAAAAACTCTCAAAATTCAATAAGATGGGAAAAAAGCCCAATTAAAAATGGCAAAATATTTGAATAGGTATATATTTTTAAGAGACTAGGAGGGGAGGGGCTTTCGAGGGAGAGGGGGAGAGAGAATCCTAAGCAGGATCCATGCCTAGTGCAGAGCCCGATGCAGGGCTCGATCTCACAACTCTGAGCTCATGACCTGAGCTGAAATCAAGTCGGACACTTGAGCGACAGAGCCACCCAGGAGCCCCTTGAATAGATATTTTATCAAAGAACATATACAGATGTCAAATAAACATAAAAAGATGTTCAACATCATAACATCATTAGTTATTAGGAAAATGCTAGTTAAAACCCCAGATACCACTTCATACCTATTACAATGTCTTTAATTAAAAAGACTGGCCATACCAAATATTGGCAAAAATGTGGAGGAACTAGATCTCTCACACACTACTGTTGGGGATATAAAATGGTACAACCATCTTGGAAAACAGTTTGGAAAACCTTTTAACATTTTTAAAAGGTTAAACAAATAACTACCATATGACTCAGGCATTCCTCTCCTAGATATTTACCAAGAGAAACGAAAGCAGATGTCCATATCAAGACTTGTACAAACATGCAGAGCAGCTTTATTTACAATAAACAAAGCCTTGGGGTAGAAGCCCAAAGGTGCATTGATGGGTCAATGGATAAACTGTGGTATCAGCAACTGAAATTTTATTCACCAATAAAAAGGAATGGACTATTCAAAGTAATCATGTTGAATAAAAGAAGCCAGGGAAAAGTAGAGTACATACTACATGATTCCATTTATAGAAAATTGTAGAAAATGTAAACTAATCTATAGAGATAGAATGGAGGGGGTGTTGGGGAGTGCAAAGGGGGGTAGAATTACATAGGGGCACCAGGATACCTTCCGGGATGACAGATATGTTTGCTATCTGGATTGTGGTGATGGTCTCTCATGTGTATACATGTCAATTGTATGCTTTACAAATGTGTGGTTTCGTATTTATTAATTATACCACAAGAAAGATGCTTTAAAACTGTAACACTGCAAACTTCCTCTTGTTTCCGTATTTACTTGGTATAAATATTTCCTTTCATGTTCAACCTTTTAGTATTCTTATTATCTTAGGTGTGTACTTTGTAAGCAGTCTAAAGCTAGATTTCACAGCGTATAACATGCATTTAATAAATACTTTTGACTGTTCAATAAGTGAATCCAGACTGGTAATCTAAATCTTTGATTTAGCCTAGAGAATTTAGTTCATGTACATTCATTATGACATCTCTAAACTCATTTCTAAGACCTGATTCTATTCTTTCTTTTTTTTTTATTTTTAAAAAATTTTTATTTATTTTTTGACAGAGAGAGACAGAGGGAGAGGGAACACAAGCAGGGGGAGTGCGAGAGGGAGAAGCAGGCTCCCCACTGAGCAGGGAGCCTGATGGAGGGCTCCATCCCAGGACCCTGAGATCATGACCCGAGCTGAAGGCAGACGCTTAGCGACTGAGCCACCCAGGCGCCCGTATTCTATTCTTTCAATTTCTCCCCTCTCCCTCCCTCCCTCCCTTCCTTTTATCCTTCTCTCTTTTTTTCTTTTTCTTTTCTCCCCTTTTTGCCTTCACTTTCATTGACTGAAATATTTTTTTACCCCTTATCCCAACCTTTTCCCCTCTACTGCTTCAAAACTATATGCTCTATTTTATTGATTATCCTAGAAATTTTAACACATATAGTTCGACTTAACAAAGTCTAAAATTACACAATATCTTTACTCTCTTTCCCCGGAAGAGAAGGCCCTTACTCATGGTGGCTTATTTCCTTGAGTGTGTAATGATGTTACATTTTATTCTGCTATGTGCACACAAGTGCTACAGCATGATAACTGAATTTTCAGACCACAGAGGTTAGCATGTTTTCTGGCTCTTAAATTGAGGCAGGGCGGATTGGGGGTGAGGAATCCCTAAAGGAGAACGTGTCTCTCTTCCCCATCTTCTCTCAGAGCCAAAGATGAAAGAGGCTAGCCTCATCCTATGGGGTGAGTTTTCTTTTTCTTCCTAATTCATCCAGTGAGGGGGTGGCCCTTTGGAAATTCCAGATTTATACAGGGTCCCCCCTCTGACCTCCCACCCTATTTAGGTACGCAGTTTTGTCTCCTGACCCTCTCACATGTGGCTCGGGCTTCTTTTCTGTACATTTTCAATTAACCAGAAATATTAGTAAGTTCTCTATTCTCCAAGCTTTCTGGTTAACAGAGGTAGTGACTAAGAATGCAGTTGTAGGGTTCAGAGTGGCTGGGATCAAACTGAGACTCTACTACTTACTTCCTGTGACTTGACTAATGAAAATCTCTGTACCTCGATTTCTTCACATGTAAAGGGAGAGGCAATAATGGTGCCTGTCTCAGTCCTTGCAGGCATTAAATAAATTAATACATTTAAAGAGCTTAGAACAGTACCCGGTATCCTGGGATACAGTAAGGACTCAAATAGTAGCTGCTATTATTGCTACAATTTTCGTGCTTAAAGAAAATGTTCTGAGGTTATATTGTATTCTGTTCTACAAAGGGAGAACCGAATGCAATATTCTGTTCATGTCTTACAATATGAATTTTCATGATATAAACGATTTTCAACTCTCAAATGATGTTACCTAGTTTATTCGTATCTAAAGATAAATGCTTTCCTCATTGACAAGATCGCAAGTATTTGGTATCTGTTGCTTTTCTATTTTTCTTCTTTTTAGAAAATATTATTATCTCTGGAGGTTAGATCTTCAAAGTCTGTTTTTCAATTATAAATTATTTCTACATGCTGTCGGAATAGCAGATACTCCTACACAGAGAAGATTCTACCACTTAAAAGTAGTACGGTAACATTTCATTTTTTTTTTTTTTTAACATAAAATGATGCCAACAGCTGGTTCATTTCATCTCGAGTCAGGACACATCAGTGTATGTACTTCAAGCTCTGGAACATATCACACATATCACGTGGGCTGGCCCTGCTCCATTAATGACATGTGAACCAAATAAATTACAAGTCCAAGCCTTCTCCCCAAATGACACCGATCACATTTCTTAAATACCTGGTGAATGAAGCTTGGTGGCTGAAGCCACGGTTCTCTTAGGAGATGAAACAGCAGGTTTATTAGCATCTTGATCTTTCTGTACTTCTTTCTTTGATCCTAGACAGAGTTTAAAAAGAGAAAAAAGAAGGAAAGAGAGCTAGTTATAATTGAAACAGTAACACAAGTTGTTTGTGGAAAGGGAGGCTTCACAAAAGGCAAAGGGAACAAAATAACATTTGGGTGATTTGTTGCTACGGTCACCACCCCGCGTGCTTCAGGGAGGACACACTCATTTAGGGCAAAGGGAATTTCGTTGCAGCGTTCAGGGGAATCAGCACACTGCTGCCTCTGATTTGATGAAAAACACCCCTGTCTCTGGAGGTCACTGCACCCGAATGCCTCTGACAAACTATCTGGGAATGAAAGTTGTACCGTCCTCAGCCACCAACTCAGCCTGCCCTCCTCTTCCTGCCCCAACACTTTTTCAGAAGACAGAGATGGAAGCTGGAGCCGAACACAGCTGCTAATGACTTCGGCATCCCTGAGACCCGAGCCACGGGGGACATGGTCTGCCTCTAATGAATTTCCATGCAGCTGGGCCACAGAGGTGACCTGGAGAGCCTCTGAGCTCTCTCCGCTGCAGTTGGGCCTTCTTCGTGGGACCTGCTGGCAGAGCTGGCTGCAGCAGAAGGGGATAACCTGAGTGCAAGCAATAACTAAGAACAGTATGGGGCTGCTCCGGAAATTATGTCCGGGTGCAGAGTGCCATTTCCCCATGAATGCCGGCCACAGACACTCACCTTTACATCACCTTCGTTGGAAAAGCCCAGGACCACGGATGGAGGAGTAGAGAAATACCGCAGACCTGGACGTACCCAGACCCGCCTCCACTTCAGCACAATTTATTAGGTCATTTTAACAGAAAGCTTGGGAATGGTTCCTGAGATACGGAACCCGTCCCAGTTCCCACTCCCCAAAGCCTGCGACCTCACTCTTCTTCCAGAGCTAACTACTGGTGGCGATTTGCTGGTTATTCTTCCAGACCTCTTTCTAGGTACTTATAAATATTACCTACACATATACAAACACAGCGCTTGGTTAGCTAAATATATCACATATTGCAATTTCTTTTTACCTACCCACATCTTTAAAGATCTTTTTCCTATCAGTGTATTTATAGATCTTTTAAAAAATGCCACATGTGAATAGGCAATAAATGTGCCATAATTCATTTCCCCACCCTCCTATTGATGAACATTTAGATTGTTTGCAAGTTTTAGCTATTAAAATAGCGACACGTGCTGCAATACACATTCTTCTACTGGTTTCTTTGCACATAGGGACCAGTATCTTTTCAGGAAAAATACATAGAAGTGCTTTTGTTGGATTAAGAGTCTGCTCTTTTGCTGGATTGCTAGACACAGTCCAACTGTCTTCCACAAGGAGCTACGAATTTACACTCCCAGCCAACAGTGCACGAGGGTAACTCTTTCTGCATGCCCCATACCCTATTGACATGGAAGTCTCAATCATTTTAATTTTTGCCAGACACTTAGAGTCTTTTCCTATTGGTCATGTGCATTTCTTTGTTTGAAAATAGCCTAATTAAATCCTCTGCCTATTTTTCTTCCTGATGTATTAAGAACTCTTCATTTATTCTGGATATTAATCTTTTCTTTGCCTGCTATATAAGTTATATCTTCCAGCCTTTCACTTTTTAAAATTTATTTATAGTGTATTTCATTGCACTGTGATTTTAAATTTTAATATGTTCAAATATATCAATTTTCCCCTTTATATAAAAACACCATTATAGATGATTTATATGTACGTGTGCATGCATGTGTATGCGCGCATGTGTATATATGATGGTGGGGAGAGATTATTCCAGGAGTTTGGAGAGAGAGGCAGGTATTTGGATCCAACCTCCCCATCTTTCATTCTTTTCTGGCCTGACTGGGTTCCCACTTCCCCCGCACCATTGGACCTGCCTCACTACCTCTCCATCCTTGCTCACCGGCCTTCTGCTCGTCCCCCCACACACCTGTCACCATCTCTGCTTTATTGCTTTTCGACAGACTCTTTATTCTTGTTGATTGAACTCTTCTAAAGCCTGAATTCTCTTTTGTATTTCTTTCTTTTTTTTTTTTTTTTACGATTTTATTTATTTGTCAGAGAGAGAGAAAGAGAGCACAAGCAGGGGGGAGTGGCAGGCAGAGGGAGAAGCAGGCTCCCTGCTGAGCAAGGAGCCCGATGTAGGGCTCGATCCCAGGACCCTGGGATCATGACCTGAGCTGCAGGCAGATGCTTAACTGACTGAGCCACCCAGGCACTCTTTCTCTTTTGTATTTCTCCCCCATTGCTTTTTTTCTTCCTATTCTCAATATGCTTCATGGCATTTAGTTTAACACACCCTCAGTCTTTCACATCTTGGTAAGTGGCACCATCATTCACTCACTGTGCTCAGGCCCCAACACTAGGAGTTATCTCGGTTTGTGTCTTTGCTCCCTGCCCCCATTTGACCCATTAGCAAAGCTTGTTGGTTCTCCTCTGAGTACATCCCAGGGCTGACCACTTCCCTCCCCTCGGCTGCTCCTGTAGAACCCAGCGCCACCACTTCCTCGTCCTCCCCACTAGGGCCTCCTACCTGATCTCCTGTTCCCACTCCTGCTCCTTTCCAGCTTACTCTCCCACAGTAGCAGATGAATTGCTTCAAATCTAAGTTAGAGCAAGTGATTCTCAATCTCGAAACCCTGTGAGCACCTTCCAAGATACTCAGAATGAACTGTTAACTCCTTGTCACATCTATGAGGCCCTACAGACCAGCTCTAGCCAACAGAAATACAATATGAGCCGCTTGTGTTATTTAAAATTTCCTTGTAACAACATTTAAAAAGTAAACAGCGTAGTGAAACTAATTGTAATAACATTTTTGATTTCACCCAACATATTCAGTGTCACTCCAACATCTGGCACTGGCTACATTTTGAGTTCTCAATAATGGCTCACGAGCCCCCGGCCACCATACTGAGCAGCGCGGCCCCAGATGATCTGGTCTCCTGCCTACTTCATAGACACACTGTGGTAGCTAACTTTATGTGTCCACTGGACTGGGCCACCGGGTGCCCAGACGTTTGGTCAAACATTTTTCTGGGTGTTCCTAGATGAGATTAAATTTAAATTGGTAGACTGGGGAAAGCAGACTGCCCTCCCCAATGGGAGTAGGTGTCCTACAATCTGCTGAAGGCGTGGGCAGAACAAAAGGCTGACCAAGAAGGAACGTCAGTCTTCTGCCCTCAGACTGGAACTTACACCATCAGCTGTCTCTGGGTCTCTGGCTTGCCGACTGCAGACCTGGGAACTTCTCAGCTTCCACAAACATGTGAGCCAATGCCTCATAAGAAATCTCTTTATAAAGTATTTACTTATAACAACAGATTTTATATTATATAATATATAAATTATATATATAATATATATATTCTATATCTTCTGTCTCTATATAAAATGTATTACATGCACATGTAAGTATATCCTATTGGTTCTGTTTCTCTGGAGAACTCTAACACACACGTGGCGTCACTCTGCCCCTGCTCACGCACTCCAGCCATGCTGAAGCCACGCCTCCTCCCATTCTCCATTCAGCTCCATTTAGCTGGAGTTCCTTCTGCACAGACCATGTTTCCCCGACACCCTGAGCATGGTTCACCCACCCATTCATTCAGGTCTCTGCACAAATGATAATCTTCAGAGAGGCCGTGCTTGACACCACAGGTGAAACAGCCCTCCTGCCCCCTGCCACTCTCCCCTTCACTTACTTCATTCCTCTTCATAGTGTGTATCGTACCCCAAATACGCGATACCTTCCTCTGTTTGTTTATTGTCTGCCTTCCCCACTAGATCCTAAGCGTCAACCACAGGGCCACATCCATCCTGGCCCAGGGTGGTCATTCAGTCAATTCCGTCCTTGTCTCCTCCTTCCCACCGGGCTTCTTTCAAGACGTCCTGCTCAGGTACTTCAGGGCCTACAGAAGGCTGGAACCTGGGGTCCTGAAAGCCACCACTTCACTCCACCGAAGCCAGACCCACCCTGCCGAGAACCCAATCTATGGCTCACTTCATTCTTCTCATCCCTCCTTCTGCTCAGATTTTAGGTATCAACAAATACAAAAAGGTACTGGGACTCATGGGAGCTGAAATGTTAAAAGCCAAAAGTCTGCATTAAACACATTACTTTAGAAGAAAATTAAACATGAATATTTATTCAGTGTCTCAGTATTTCTCATTCAGACTTCGTGGAGTATGATTTGCCTGCTTCTATCAAAAATTTAAATATCGATATACCCGACCTAGCAGTCCTGCTCCTACAGATCTCTCTTTGGAACCTCTGAGTGTTACCTTCCATGGCCACAGGGGTTTTGCAGCTGTGCTTAAGGGAAAAGATTATGTGCAAAGAGACTTCATACATTATTCACAATAATAAAGGAGAGTAAATCATCAAAATGCATACTGGGAAATGGTTAAATAAATTGTGGTATATCTATACCATGTACTTTTATGCAGCCATTAAAAAGAATGAAGTAGCTCTATATTGTACCAGCACGGAAGTTGTACATGATAAATAAAAGAGCTAGTTGTTGAACTCTATGCATGGTATTATCCCATTTTTATAACACAAAATGTTATCTGTATTATACTTTAAACTATATAAGAAGATTTGAAAGAAAGGCACCAAGTTGTTAATAATGGTTACCTCTGAGCAGCAGGATTGAGGGGATATTACTTTTTATTTTACTATGCTTCTGCATTATTTTCATTTTTTATGATGACCACATATTACTTTTATAGTAAGAAATAAACAATAAAAGGAGTGAAACCAAAACCAAAATGAAAATAATTTGTCTGATCCATGAAAGGATGAGGAGAGAAACCAGCCTAGTGCACCCAATTCTACAACTTTGATGGAAGGTTTCACGGTCCCTCCCATAGGAACACAGTGCTGCCTAGAAAACTCCTGTGTGGTTCTGGGAATTCTTGATGGCACAGAAAATTACAGCAATTAGTGAAGGCTTTCAGTACTTTTTGCAGTTTTCTTGCAATCCAGACTCAGCCTTAATGATTTTGAAGTGTACCATAAGCTTTCACCTAACTCTGTAAGACCTCTGAGTATCTAGGAATGCCAGACTGGGCTCTGGCCTCATGGCTTTCCTCCTGTCGCTCTGGACACTCTCTCTCTCCCCTTCACTGTGGCTTCCTCCTTTGCCTGCACCGGAGTAAAGCTGTCTCAGAGTTCTGCCTCACCTTTCTCCTGGTCTACCCTTCTGGATGCTCCTGACTTCCCAGCATGCTTGCACCACCAAGTTGCACATGCTGCTGACCATCAATTCTGTCATTTCCAATCCAGATGCGCCCAGACATCTTTCCTGAGATCCAGACCTGTTTTTAGCAGCCAACTAGACACCACCACAACCTACCAGACGACCAGATCACCACACCCCAACTGGAACAAATTTTCTTCTTCTCAAATAACTCTTCTTCCTAGATTTTCTTTCTTGGTCAGTCATTCCCCTGGTCACTGAAACCAGAAGCCAGCAAGTCCTCTTCTTTATGCTCCCACATCTAATCAGCCACTACTTGTCTGCCTCATAAAGCAGCTCCTGCATCTGGCTCTGTTCCCATTCACACTATTTACCCTAGCTCAGTTCTCATCATTTTTCACTGGGACAGCTGGAAAAATCTCCTAAGTGATTTCTTGGTCCTGCGTCTTACCTTCTTCATGTTTA
Organism: Halichoerus grypus; assembly: GCF_964656455.1. Lineage (NCBI taxonomy): Eukaryota > Metazoa > Chordata > Mammalia > Carnivora > Phocidae > Halichoerus > Halichoerus grypus. Next base: position 71,469,571 of record NC_135715.1, read on the forward strand.
CCTGACTCATCCTTCTTAATGGGATGACCTTTCCTAATCATTAACCAGAGCATATGATTTTCCTTTTAAAGCCGTTCCAAAGCTTTCCCTGGTCTTCGGCAGCAAGTCCCAACTATATGGCATGGGGTACGCAACCTCCAGGGCCCTGCTTTTTCTGCCACGGGCCCTGCAGTGGACACCGCAGTTTCCATGTGACATTCTTATCTTCACCTAGGCTGTTGTCTTAGGCTGGAGTGCTCAATCTCTCCTTTGTTGGCTTTGGCCCACTCCTGATCATCCCCAGATTCATCTCACCTCTCTTCACTGAAAGCTTCTGTATTATTCCCTGTTGCCACTGGGACAAATGACTACAAACGAGTGGTTTAGAACAACACAAATCTATTCTCTTATAGTTCTGGGAGGCTAGAAGCATGGAGTCAGTTTCACTGGGCTAAAGTCAATGCACCAGCAGGGCTCATTCTTTCTGGAAGTTTCAGGGAAGAATCTGTTTCCTTGCCTTTTTCAGCTTCCAGTGTTCCTTGGTGAGTGGCCGCCTCGACCCTCTTCAAGGCACATCACCCCGATCTCTGCTTCTGTCCTCATATCTCCTTCTCTAACTACTCCTACCCTCTGCTTATGAGGACCCTTGTGATTACACTGGGTCTATCCAGCTAATTCAGGATCATCTCCCCATCTCAAGACCCTTAACTTAAGCACGGCTGCAAAGCCCCTGTGGCCATGGAAGGTAAGGCTCAGTGGTTCTGATTAGGGCATTATTTAACCTATGATAATACCTTCTGTGTCTAACTGAATGAATAAATGAGGAAACTCTTTTTACTCACCAAAAAAGCATTAATTTCTTGGTCTGTATGAATCTCCTGAGTCCCCGTCACTTATTTCTGAAGCTTTTACTAATTTCCGCAACCCCTCTTGAATATTTGTCTTTCCTTAAACCGTGTTCAGCCTTCCCTGTTACTTTCCCCTAGTGTAGACTATATACCTCTAGAGGACATCTCTTGTTTGGCCTGATCAGCTTCTTTTAAAGCACCCATGCTCACATGGGGGAACTAAGCCTTCCCTCCTCATGGGCCACGTGATTGGTATGTGTGTGTGGGGGGGGGGCTGATACACCTGGATCTGGAGATGGGCCTGTGACCCAGGCCTGCCCAATCAGAGCTCTGCATCATGCTGGAGTGACAGAGCACCCTGGTTTGAGAAGGAAAACAAAATCCAGATTGGGATAATGAGAGCCTTTATCTTACAAATTTTGCTGGAATTACTAGAAAAGAATTCTTTTTCTGATTGATGCCTAAACTGGTGGGATGTAAGCCTGAACTGCCTTTGACTATCTCTGACTCCGTGCGGGGAGAGCCTTTGCCAAGTAGCAGCCAAGAGAGGGGGACGTGGGGACAGGAGAAAAAAAAATCATTCACGATGTCACTGTTTAAGGACCTGGGTACAGCCCTACCTCACATTAGCAATATCACCTGGACTTGTCAGTTATGTGAGCCCAAATCCTTCTGACCTTTAGCATTCTCTTTTGCCTAAGGCAGTTTGATTAGGTTTTTGTGACTTGCAACCAGACAAGGCCTGAGAAGGTCAGCTAGAGAAAATAGCTCCTTAACAGATATATATATACACGCTCATCTCTTATGGGTTCATAATTGGTCAAAGCTACTTCTTGCGTACCTCAGTGTACCTTCTGCACATGGAGATTCAGAGCTATATAAAAGGATGTATGTATACAAAATCAGAGCCCTGTTGGTGGTGCTTTTGGGGTGGAAGGGAGAAGGTGCTGGGAGGGGAAGAAATGCCAGCCTCATTGGAATCAAAGGATAAGATCATAGTTTTGATTTGAAACCCTGTTACTGATCATATCCACCCCAGTGCAGACAATTACTATACCTTCAAATGGTCCTGAAGTGTTACGCTCTACATAAAGCAGCAAAAACCTCCCAAAGGTCTAAGTTGAAGGGTTCTGACTGGCAATCCATACACAGTAGCTCAGGAAAAAAAAAAAAAAAAACAGCGTACAGCTCAGTTTCTCATGTGGACAAGGCCTTCCACAGTGACATGAGTGACTATTGCAGCTGCTGGGAGAAGACCCATTTTGTGTTTTAGTCCTGAGCTGGACATCATAAAAGTAACTGACACACCGTTCATCATGGGTGCTTAAGGCAGAGACCACTTGCCGGGTTGCCTGGGAGCCGTGAGAATATGAGGAAAGCTGCCAAGAATGATGGGCTTGCTCTGAGGATGAGGCTGGTATCTTAAAAACAAAATGTAATGGTAAATGACAGTGGGTCATTCAGGGTCCTGACTGAGCACCTCAAAATGGGGAAAAAATAGATTTAAGATAATGGTTAGAAGAATGCTATATACTTGTTTCATAAAACTAAATAAGCATGTCAAAAAAAATCAAAGGGAATATTTACAGGCTCTGAACCTCACATACAATGCGCCATGTGTACATGCGAGTCAATCTCAGTATAACTAAGGAAAGATAGGAAACAAAAAAGGATAAAGAAATATACACAGCAATAGACTTTATCCCCCATCTGTCTAACAGTCGCACACTATGCACCTGTCAAAGCCACGGTAATAGGGCTGATTCTTTCCTGGCCCTACGGACCCACTCCCAGACAAGGAACAAGAATGGAAGGAAGATGGAGAGGAGCCAAAAGAAAAATGAAATGCAAACGTGGCAACAATGCAAGTAATTATTATTATGCCAGTGTAACTGAAAAGAGGTAAATAGAAAAAAAATGAATGATGTAATCAGGAAGCAGGGATTCTGATGTCACTTAAAAGATAAATGGAATGTGGGAACATTTCAAGGGAAGATTTATAGAGTTTGAATAGAATGGAGCACAGAAACATTATCTAGATAGGAATGTATCAAATAATATATTCCACCCCCGGCCCCAATATACTCTTACTCATTCATTATTAAGCACCAAATATGTATCAGGCGCTGTTCCAGTGAAAGAGACTGGTATGAGCTGTCATGGAGATTATACTTTTGTTGAATGTATATATTCACATTTATAAATGCCTGGAACTAGCTTGCAGTTGCTTCCGTGTGTGTTATCTCACTTTGCCCCACTTCTAAACTCTGTTGCTATTGCTACTGGTACCATTAATTTGCAGATGAAGAAAGTGAAGGTATGGAGGTTGTAACATAGCCACATTTACCAGTATGTGGCTGAGCCAAGCTCTGAACCTGTGATTTCTTGCCCTCATTTTAGCCTGCATTTCATTGCAATGGCCCCAGTGAGTCCTGAGACATAATGAATCCTATGGCCTGCCCACCTACCTGTACTCAGAAACACAGTGAATCCAGGTGAGTCTGACCCCACATGACAGTCTAAAGGACAGTAGGATGGGGCCCGGGTGAGAACACTCAGAGCGGAGTCAAGGGAGAGGGCAGGAGCATGTAGATACTAAAGGTCTTCTATTTTGGGTGGGGACTAAGAGACCAGACTAAGAGACAAGACATTTGTTTTCTAAAGCTGGAAGCCAGTGAATCCCTATCTCTTTTCCACCCCGTGACCCAGCCTTCCTCTCTCTCTCAGTCCATACTGCGTGGAACTTGTTACACTTTGCTAAATAATCTCCCTCTTCCACTTTCATCCTCAATCTCTCCCAGAGCAAACTTCTCAAATGGTCCCCACTTGTCCTTATCCTCCTCACCCAATTTATCTTTGACTCAGGAGGTCCCCTTCAAACTATCTAGTACCCCACCAGAACCTGAAGCCTTCATGCTCATGTGAAACCCCTTTTCCTTCGATGTTCTAATGTTCTGGTCTACGCCAACACTGTTCCCTATTGTTACCTACAGCAAGGTTACTGTTCCTCACTTACCCCCAGGTATGGACTTCCTGTTTACCCCAGGTCCTGCCATCACCCTAGAAATGTCAATGATCTCATGCATAACTCATCTGACATCCCAGCCTTTCAGTCCTTTGACATCTGCAACTCCTGCCAGGCATATTTAATCAGGACCCCTGGGCATCACCCTGGATCTTGTCATCAACTAGAACTTCACCTCTGAAATTCACATACTCTACTTTGGAACACAACCTTCTATCCTCCAGCCATCTCACTATGTTACTGCCACTCCATCAGTTCATTTCCCTAATCTAGACTATGAATCCCTTCACCCCCAAACTACTAGGCTCCTCCTGTCTTCACCTCCTTTCCTATCCAATCTAAAGTTGATCCCAATGTCCTTCACTTCTACTATCCTCCTCTCCACACTCTTGCTCTAATATCAGAAACCACCATGGTCACAAGTATCTGCAGAACCCAACCCTAGCCTAACCTAGTTGTCATCTTCCACTAGTCCAGCTAGAAGACACAACGACACAGATGGGGCCATCAGATTTACAGTCACCGGCTATAACTGCAGCCACAACACAGGCCAGTAATTCTACTTTTTCTCTTTATCTTTTGCATTCCTCCTTTTAACCTATTAAAAAAAAAAAAAACAAAGTTTGACATCTGAATCTTTCTAAAAGATCAGTCCACAGGCTTTAAACAAAACTTAGCAGTATCCCACCCTCCATATGCCCAATTCATACTCATCACTTTTAATTTTTTCAGCTATGTTTCCTAGTATTTATCTTTATGTATCTAAGTAACAGGTTTATACTACTGATATTTACACTTTAGACATATTTTAGTATCTTCCTACTACAGAAAATAACAATTTTGCTCTCCATAGGCTTGCTACTACACCACCTCCCTCATCAATACAGTTGTACCATAACTTTTAAGTCAAAATTCACTGTTCATCTTGTTACAATTACATGAATATTATTCACAATTGATCAATTTTCTTACTTGTATGACTTTTTATTTTCCCTGGATTTAATAGCTTGGTTTTTGTTCGCTTAGATTTCTATATATTTTGCTAATTCTCCACCAAAACACTCTATCAGAGCACAAGTCTCTTCTCACAATCATGTAAAAGGTTCTGTTTTATTTTCCTGGAACCCTCAATTCTCCATTTTGTTCTGGACTGGTAATTTCTAAGACTGTTGCAGGGCTGTCATCCTAAAACCTCCCTTCATCATCATTCTGGGAAATTCCTTTGCCTCTTTCCTATGTAGGGTCCCTTTTTTCTGGACCTCATGTCTTCCTTTTTCTTGGTCTGCTTCCTTATTCTGGTAGAGCACATTTCGTTTTTGACGTTCCAGAGAAATGTACATAGGAGGTAAATTATCTGACATCGTCCATGGCTGAAAATTTCTTTATATAATTAATTGGCTTAATCCAGAATTCTAATATGGTAATCATTTCCCCCAGAACTGTGAATGCATTTCTCGTTCAGCTTGCAGGGCTGCTATCGAGGAGTCTGATGCCATTATAAATTTCATCCTTTTGTATGTGATCTGTTTGCTCTTTTGGGAAGCTCTTGGTGCCTCTTCTTTTCCCTGTGTTGTGGAATTTCATACTGATATGTCCTGGTGCGGGTCTTTTTGCATTAGTTGTATTGGGCACTTGGTAGGTTCTTTTAGTCTGCAAACCCTCATCCTAGGAATTGTGGGAAATTTCTTGAAGTGTTACTTCGGCAATTTCCTCCCCTCTGACTTCTCTGCTTCCTTTTTATGGAATTCCTATTTTTTGTACTCCAAATTTATATCTATTGATCAATTGATAGATTTAAATACACACACATACATATATATCCATCCTATATATAAATGTCTCCTTTTTGGGTATCTCCCATGCACATGACACTTAATACACCCAAAACTGAACTTGTCACCTAAAAAAAACTTCTTCTCAGTCCTGCCTTCTCTCAGTAAAAGTGATTTAGGGCTAAACCAGAAATGTTGATTTCATCCTCATTTCCTCCCCTTTTCTCACTTCTTCACATGTAATAAAATGCTAAATCCTGTGAATATAATCACACATCTCTCTTAAAACAGAAGTCCACTTCTGTTTTCATAGTTACTGCAAGTTCATTCAGACCAGTGTCACTTCTCTTGTGGAATTCTGAAGCAGCCTCCTTTATCCTCTGGCCTCCAGTTAGCTCTGCTCCAACTTATCCTTCAGATCTCAACCTAGAGGTCTCTAGATACTGCCAACATGCTCTGTGGCTACAACTTTATTATACTCTAGACCTTCTACCTGTCTACATTCCCCATTAGACAACACATTACAGGAGAATTGCCCACTCAGTAAACATTTATAAACAAACAAGTTGGTTATTATTACTAATTATGTTCTTCCTCTGTGGGAAATGAAATCAACCTTCAGATTAGATAGATTCCTAACATTTTGAAATCTCTTATTTTCTTCTTCTTATTTCTTCTCCAGTACTTCTCTCTCCCTACATAATAAACAGACATGTCCTAAGTCAGTAATGAGAAATCACTTTACACACTGTTAGAAACAAAATGAGTAAAGCTCTGAATATGATGGATTTGTGGAAAGAAAATAACCAGCTCTCCTGGGGAATCGAGACACTGCATGACCTATTAGGTACTGAGAAAGTGGGAATAAGTAAATTGTGGTGGGAAAAATACTTTGTATTTTTGAAACTATACAAACAGAGATTAAGGTTTTATTCATTGTGGCAGTTTTAGTGAGGTAAGCCTAAATGAAAGAAATGGTCCGGATTGTTTGTCTCATTTGACCTAATGATTTACTTTCACGTTAATTTGAAAGCATAATAAAATTGTGCCTTTCAGAGCTAACATTTTCTGCACATAAATAAAAATCCCTAGCATGGTCTAGTTAGTATTAAATAAGTACCCTCATGTTAGTATTGTTTTGCTCCACAGGCTGCATCAGCCCTTTCTTATTTTCTGAACTATTTATTCCTTAAAAGGTCCTTCATATTCCTTTAGTCATTCATTCATCATATATTTATTGGGTGGCCCCATTGTGCTTTATATGGTATTAGCTGCTGCAGATTCCAAGGTGAAAAGACAAAATCCTTCCCCTGAAAGTCACCAAGTAGTGGGGCATGTAAATAAGTAGACAAGATAACATAGCAAGTGCCAGCCTGGAGTCCTGAGTAAAGATTTCTCTCTGGGAGCTCCCAGGAGAAGCCAGGTAGGGCTTCCCCAAAGAAGGTAACTCTTGAGCTGAGATGTGAAGTATGCAGAAGAATTGCCAAGAAGGAAAGGATACAACCAGGTGGGGGGATCATGTGCAAAGATACGTGGGATACGGGGCCAGCCCACTCAGGGCCAGTAGGGTGGAGTATGAGACTGGAAGGCTTGCTTCTTGGGTCCAGCCTACCTTGTCTCTGGCCTTCCAGCATCTCCCACTTCATTAGCGAGATGAATATTCTGTTTCCCTCCAGCATTTCTGAATTCCCCTGAAAATCCAATGCAAGGCTAAAAAAATACCACTGTTCATTTAAATACTTAATGTGCTACATATATACTTCTTGCTTTCTTTTTTATAAATGCGAAATTATAAATGAGATTGAGGTTGCCAATGAATGGAATGATGACTAGTGAAAAAAAGACAAAGTAAACAGGAAGTTAAACTGTTACTAGCTGCTACTGTATGGAGTTTAAGTTTTCCGGCTAAGGTGACAGATCAAGACTCTGTCATCACATGGAAATAAATATTTAAATACATTATTTCCATTTTTATAAAATGTTACGTGTTCATTGTACAAAAATGAGAAAACACACTTTTTCTTCATTTCTGCCACTTCCTCACCCAGCAATAACCCCTATGAACCCATTGAAATGCATTATTTCAGACCACATTATGTGTGTGTGTGTATATTCTTAATATTATAATACAGTTTTAAACACTTTCTATTGTGAAATATAATACTTAAAACTTAGTTGTACAGGGGCGTCTGGGTGGCTCAGTCGTTAGGCATCTGCCTTCGGCGCAGGTCATGATCCCAGGGTCCTGGGATCGAGCCCCGCATCGGGCTCCCTGCTCCGCGGGGAGTCTGCTTCTCCCTCTCCCACTCCCCCTGCTTGTGTTCCCTCTCTTGCTGTGTCTCTCTCTGACAAATAAATGAAATCTTTAAAAAAAAAAGAAAAAGAAAAGAAAAGAAAAAAAAACTTAGTTGTACAGTTTAACAAGTAATTAAAAGCAAACACTCATGAAGTTGTCACACAAGTCAAGAACTGGAACCTTCAGACACTATTGGCACCCAAAGCTCATCATGTTTAAGCTTCTTCCTTCTCACTCGAGGAAGCCACTGTCATGTTATTTTTGGTCACGATTCCTTGCTTTTCTTCATAGTTTTGCTACTCCACATGCAGCCTTAAGCAATATCCTTAAGTCTGTTAAGTCTTAAACTTTTTATCAGTGAAACCATACCGTGAATATTTTGCTGTGTTGCAATTTGTACTTAACATTGTAACATTCATGCAGCCCTAGTCCATGGTCCCTGCAAAACAGTGATCCGTGGTGTGCATATATCACAGTGTAGTTGTTTGTTCTGATGGAAGTTTCAGGTACTACCACTTCTAGTTTTTAGCAATTATAAGCAATGCTCCTTTGAACATACTTGTATGTGTCTCCTGGCACACGTGTGTGCATCTCTCATATATGTACATGCAGAATTCTTAACTTAAGGCAGGTGCAAACATTACAAGACAATGCCACACTGTTTTCCAAAGTGGCTACATCCATGTCCCTGTTTCCTGGTAGGACTGTACAGTTTGTCATATACTACATCTTCATCAACACTAGGGAAGGTCAGATTTTAAAAGGTCACCATTCTGATGTGTGTACATCCCACTGTGATTTGAACCGCATTCTGCTGGTCACCGATGCAGTTTAATGCCCTTTTCATATATGTATGGTACATTTACTTTTTTTCTTTTGTGGAATGTTGGCCAAGTCTTTTGTTCCTTTTTTTCCCTGCTTTGTTTTGCACTGACTTGGACGAGTCACAATATAATTTTGTAACCTTTTAAAGAATTTAATATATTATGATCATCTTTCATGAGAATATTCATCTACAATATTTTTCAAGTGGAAACTGATTACTAATTTGGTGGCTTAACTCATAATTGAGAGAGTAGACATTTTAAACTAGGAGTTGTGGTTAAAAATACCAATTATTTTGAAGTGGGAGTTGGAAGTAGGAAAAAGACATAATGGGGAGGAGGTTGTTTAGGATATATTAGCATATCTGTTTAGGGCCCAGACACTCAGCTTTACTGTTTGCTTAGTTGTGTGACCTCAGACAGGTTTCTTAAACTCTCTGAGCTTTGTTTTCCCAGGTATAAAATGGGCAATAATAACTGTAGGCTCCAACACTAAGGAAGAATACAATGGTATAGTGCATTAAAAGTGCTTAACATAATGCCAGGGACTTATTAAGCATGCCAAAAAACAGTACTTATTAACAGTACTAACAATAAAGTTAATACTTAATTATTAAAGATATTTGTCTAGAACCTATAGATTATAAGCACTGTACTGGTGTATGAAATCATTAGTGAATGAGGTTGCTATTATTCCCCTTTTTCCAATGAAGTATCCAAGGTCAGAAAAGTTCAGTAATTAAATCAAGGTCACACAGCTATTAGAGGTGTGACCACAACTAGAATCTGCATCTAACTTCAAAGCTCATTCCCTAGTTTCTCTGCCATCCAAATTCTACGTGATAGAAATTCACTGTAGCTTATTAATTAAGTCATTCCATTCACTGGAACAAAAATCACATGGAGAAAGAAATATGTCCAAGGTGGCTTTTGCTTTTTAAAGCCTAAAGAGGTATAGCCAATTAAAAAAAAAAGGACCCAATTTTTAAATTTTTAATAATTTTTAAATAAAGGTCCTAGAAGTTGTCACTTTTCCCCCAGGTCATGGGCACAAAAGTGCTGCATGCTGGCAGCCAGAGCAGACTGGTGCTCTGCTGGGTGGTGTTGGTCACAGCTGCCATGTGAGGAGGCCCAACACTGTCAGAATTACCCAGTGCCAGGGCTACAAAATGGGCACTGGGTGCAAGCGGGAGATTTGCAGTCTGTTGCTCAGGCTTGAATTCAACCCTGACATCTGGTTTTGTTACTTTGGGCAAATTACTTGATTTCTCTAATCCAGCTTCCTAATCTAGAAAATAGGGTTAAGAAGAGTACTTGTGTATCATGGGTTATAAGTGAGAACAAGATGAGATGATGGGTATGGCTAAGTATACAGTAAGTACTCAATAAGTGCTGACCATTATTATCATAGTTGCTCATCAGTGAGCCATACCTCAGTTTGGCCTGTATAATATTTAACCTATTGTCCCAGCTCGGATCCACAGCGTGACACTGTCATGTTGGTTTAAGTTGCGTATACTGAATAATCAGGCATTCTACTCTTACCCATTCCCCAACTCTCTCCTGCCATGTAGACTGTTCAAGAATCAGAGCTTCTTTTGGGCCAGAGGACTCTGTATTTCAGGGTCCTGTCTCTGGTGGCCATATACTGGCTTCTCATGTTCAATATGGGGCCCAGGTAACCTCAGGGAAGCCATAAATAAATGAGATGACACATGGTTGCAGGCAAATTGCTTTTTCTTATCTGACACAAGAACAGTTCTAACCACATTCAGGCTCCTTGGGGGTCTCATCTTTCCTCCAAGCCCTTACATAACAAATATGGTTTCCTTTATAAGAGGAATTCTACTTGATCTTGTCGTGATATTATATATTCTAAAGTTCTACATCCTAATCAATGTCATATTTAATCAGCCAGTCTTCCAATAAATAAATGAATGTAGGATATTAGAAAAAGAAGAAGCATTGGAGGAAGACCTCAACTAAAATCTTGAGTTGGCTACACAGTAACTCTGACACCAGGAAAGTCACATTTAATCATGTCTAGAAATGAGGAAAGAGGTACTCTATGGTGTTGCTCCAGTGTTTAGGAAGAGCATGAGTTTAAAGCACTTAGGGCAGAGTCTAGCACATAATACTAGGCAATAAATTGTAGAGATCATGTTCATGATGATGGCGGTGGTCATCAAGATGGTCAAGACCTAGGCTAGTGAAGGACTCATCATAGCTAAGCAATCAATACATGGTCATCTTGAATGAGAATCAGATGTCTGGCAAGTGACTGGGAGTGGCAGGGCTAGGAAAAAGGCATCATAAAGGGAACAGCTTGAATAAGGAAAGGCACAGGGACAAAATGTGCCTTGGCTTATTCAGGGAACCAGAGGTGCAATGTGGTGGCATGGAAGAAAGAAGGCTAAAGTGTTAGGCAGGCACACTCAGGAAAGGCCTATGCCAGGCTGGGTGAAACCACGCCCCACAGGGCTAATGAGGTTAAAACGGTCACCAGCAAGACCTCCATGGACCATCCCCCCACTTCTTCACAGGAACATTAACCCTATCTTTTAGAGGCAAACAATGGGAAGAGCTTTGGCTGGCCCAGACCGGTGGCCTCGACCACTGGCGGCCAGATGGACTATAGGGTGTCTGACAGTTACCTCTACCTCATTATAATATTAAAATCTCCACCCAAGGAAGAGCGCAAACCTCATTAACATAACATGATGCACATATAGGCATGTTTCCTAAGTATGCATGCACGACTTTATGGCCCCCTCTACATGCAAGGACAGAACTCCCCTTTCTAAATATTTATCCTAAACCTAAATAAAAGAAACCCACTTGCCCCACTTGGGGAGTCAGTTATTTCCCTCAATCTCCTTATTTGCTGCAAATAAAGTTTACCTTGTGCCACAGCCCCACCTGCTGTCATCTCTGCCTATAACTCACCGAGGAGCAAAGTCACGTTAGTTCGGTTACATGGGGAGTCTGGATCTGTGCCTGTAGGTAATGGGGAGCCACTCAAAAGTCCTAAGCAGGGGAGTAACAGGACGAGATTTGCATTTAGAAATGTGAAAGGCCGCTGCCAGCAGTGGGGGAGGGTGAGAGGGAGGGATTTAGATGCCTATGGGTTAGGCAAGTTGGGGGACTATTGACTAGTAAAATGTGGGGCCCAAAGTCGTTCTCAATACAAATATACTGATTAATGGATTAAAAGTGAAAGATTCGAAGACTTTGCAATGTCCAAGAAGTGTGCTATTTTTCTTCAGTTATCTTAGAAAATGGATGACTGACATTTGTCTCTTTTTTTTTTTTTTTTTTTTAAGATTTTATTTTTTTTTTATTTGAGAGAGAGAATGAGATAGAGAGAGCATGAGAAGGGGGAAGTTCAGAGGGAGAAGCAGACTCTCTGCTGAGCAGGGAACCCGATGCGGGACTCGATCCCGGGACTCCAGGATCATGACCTGAGCCGAAGGCAGTCGCTTAACCAACTGAGCCACCCAGGTGCCCCCATTTGTCTCTTTCTTATATTTGCATTTTTTTCTACTCCCTATGAAGATCGTAATTAGTATGAGGCAGTTCATCAATGTAAGCTAGCCAGTAGAATATACAAATCTGGAAAGAAATGAAAAGTTTTAAACACTAACATGTAATTAAAAGTTCCACGTTGATCACGCTAAGAGACTGCACGACGTTGTGGTAGCAATTTGCATAACAATGCATTTATGGCACAGGGGGCAGATTTGTGAAACACATAAGTGTCAGAAATCACAATGGAAAACACAGCTCTAAAAGACCATTTGCATTAATTACTGCCGGGCCAGCTCCCATAGCTCTTTGAGGCTGACAAGCAGAGTGGGCAAAATACCAGGTGCGTAACCTTTTAGATACGTGTATATACTCTTAAATGAAAGTTGGGTTTTTGTGCCCTACTTTTGAGGATCTACCACAAAACAAAAGGTTTCACACCAGCCTGTGGGCGGCTTAATAGCAAGGTGAGTCATGGCATTTTATAAATTCTCCTCTGGGACTATGGGTTGTCCCATAATCCTTCCCAAATCACCTACAATACTCTTGCTGTTTTAATGAAAGACTTTGAAAGACATAGCAGAGGAAGACAAATGTCTCTTTCCCCTTACTTGGATCATTCTGTGGCATTTAATTTAATTAGCACAATTAACAAATAATTGTTAAATAGCACCATAGACCACTAAACTGGCAATAGAGGATAAGGTTATTAAGAGTTTTAAACTCAAGTGCCCTAAAAACAACAACAACAACAAAATGAAACTGTCCCAGTGAACTGCTTAAGGGACAATTTTTGTGTAATGATTAAGACCAAGGTGGCCTCAGCAATAAAATCAGAGACTGATGAAGCAGCTGCAAATTTTCTGTGCCATTTTTTTTTCATGCGGTCTTTTGACTATATCATAGCCAGCAAGTTCCTCCATAAAAGGAGTGGAAGGGGAAAGGTGAGTGTGTATCTTTTCAATTTCAGATCTAATTGCTGGCAGCCCTAGTCCAAGATTTTAAGGGGAGGGAGACTTGGGAACCTCTAACACAAAGAGGAAATTGCTGTGGTTCACCTGCATGGAATGCTATTCCCCATCACTGCTGTCTGGCACTTTCTACTGATCCTTTAGGTCTGTGTCTGCGTGTTTTCTGCACACTACATTATGTCTGTATAATATGCCTTCATTGTACACTCATTTCTCTTTCACAGCACTTAGAATTAACTATAATTAAATAATTTAGCATGGAAATACAGATGTTTTTCTCTCCTGTTATGCCCTCGGATCCACAGGGACAAAGACTGTCTGTCTCATACATCATGATTTCCCCAATTATCCAGCACAGCACTCAACTCAAAGAAGGGGCTCAGTAAATATTTGTTGAGAGAGCGGATGCTCACCCAACCAAATTCCACCTGTCCTCACTCCCCCAGATTACAATGAGTTGACTCTGGTGTTACAGCTTGTGATTCATAGCACCTCCTGGCCTGCTGTGAGGGGGCTAGGAACCTCCCCACTGCCGGCCAGAAAGAACAGCAAACAGGCCTTCCAGGACACCCAGCAGTGATGAAGTGGACAGTTCCTCTTTCCAGACATTCCATGCATCATCCCCAAGATATTTTTCTGTCTCCGTGACCTCATGCAAAGGAACAGTCTCAAATTTATTGCTTTTCTTTTTCTCCATCAAAGATTCTTTCTAAACGCTTCTACTCTCCTCTACACTCCTCTATCCCCAACCTATTGCTGGCTCCCCTGTTGGCTTCGCAATGGCAAATAAGTTGAAGCTGTGTTTGCAACTGAGACTCAGCCTCAGGGAGAACACAGTCAACACGAAGCAATAACACTGTCTGTACTGAAGAGCCCAGCTCAGCCTAATTGCTTTGAACTTGCCTCCTTCAGGGGCCACTCCTGGGAGGTTTCCGAACACTCCTGAGTCAACATGAGCTTCCACAGTGTGAGGTGCCATGACTCTTTCATTGTCAGAAAAATAACATGCTCTTGGGGCTACTCCTGTTAAAAGAGCATATATTACAGGCTACGGTAAGAACAATCCTCAAATCATCTAGAACCAAGATTCCAGAGCAGCTAAAGCGATCCTTTCACCTGCCCTGTTTTTTCCTAAAGCAGAATACCTTATTTCAGCAAGCTCTTCCTCAACCTCTTCATTTAAGATGTGCTCAGAAAGGAGAGATGATGTTTGGCCAGACTGGAGGGATGGCGGGAGCACCTGTGTGAGTAGCTCTCTCTGGCCCACGTGCACGTCAAAAGCTCAGTAAACACACACTTTAATAATGTGGACAAAACACTTGTATTTTTAAATGATAGTCTGCCTGGAAATACTTAAATTTCTGGAATTTAATTCAGAAATAACAATCTGCCTTTAAAAAGTCGTAAAATGGAATTTTTATAATACAACTGGAGTTTCTGGAGCTCGTAGAGTAACAGCCTCAGTATTCCCCGACTTTTTTTCCCTCAGACAACAAGCTACCAACTGTTGGAAATCCTTCCATACCTTAGGCTGAATAAAGTAATTTTATTTTCTATATGTCATGTCAACAACACAGAATCAGAGGGCATTTTGACCAAGAAGTAATCTATCTTCAGATCAATATTTTCAACTGAAAGTATTTTCCTATTTGCTACAACAATTGCAAACCAGTTTGAAGAGGCAATGGGTGAAGCTATTGATGTAAAATTATAGGGATCAAGGCACTCTTGAGATTTTGTATTTGACATGAACAACAGAAAAATTTTTCAGGAAAATTTTGAGAAAAAGGACTATTGAAAGACCAAAGCTAAGTTTCTAAAATTCTTGGGAACTTTCCTTTTGCACACCCATCGACAGGATGTTCAGTATCTTTTTTAATCATTAGCTCTCAACCTACAACTCTCTGTTGTCATTGCATTGATATCTATGAGGTAATGATCATTATTAACTTAACAGGAAGACAATATTATGGGAGTAGATCATATTTTATGCCTCCATGTTTAGTACAGTGTACTAGCTCTCAGCCTGTGTCTGAAAACCCAGGGAAGGAAGGGCATGGGCAGACCACAGAATTATTGTAGGGAGTCTGAGATACTCTATGGGAGGTCACTAGCATTGTCCTACAAAGAAGAACTCGGTCTCTAAGATGTAATTTTCAATGGTAGTTATTTCAATAAAATGTAATTAACTGGCCTCCATTGAGAATAAGAATATTTACGGAGCATGGCACAGAGGTTAAGTATGCAGGTTTCAAAGTCAGACAGACCTAGCCTGATTTCCGCTGTACCACAGAGAAGCTGCATGACCCTGGGTGGGGGGTGGTTACTTAATTTTTCAAACCTCAGTTTCCTCTAGAATTAAGTGGGGCAGAGTATATAAATCCCTAACCATCCTGCATGGTACATAGAGATGCTCGATAAATATATCTTTTAAAAGGAAGAAAAGAACAGAAAAAAAAAGACTTTAAAAAACAATTGTGTTATTTATATGCCTGGTATCTGAAACATTTTGCATCCTTCTAATTAGCAACAGAATACTGCACTTAAAACAAATTAATGTCAACTCATTTGCCATCATAAATTAAACTGAGACAACTCTCACTTGGGAGGCACAGACTATGCATATACTAACCATTTATGTCTACGGCTTCTCTGAACTCTTGCTTATTGAGGTAGATTTCATAAAGGCAGACTCCTAGATTATATTACTTTAGTTTCAACTTAAAAAAGCTCTTCAAACAACTCCTATTTAATATTGTATCGTTGATTTAATTGACTTATGGCTATAAGAAATGGCTACAAGTCAAAATATGTCTGTCATGTGTAAAGCCATATTCCAATGGGACTCAGTATTTCCACTTTTAGGAATCTATCATAAGAACACGCATGCGTGGGAATGGGTTACTGTAGCAGGCTTGGACTGCTCAAACCCTGCATATTCTCAAGAAGGGCCTGTTTTATCTTTTTTTTTTCCTTAACATATATTGCATTATTTGTTTCAGAGGTACAGATCTGTGATTCAACAGTCTTGCACAATTCACAGTGCTCACCATAGCACATACCCTCCCCAATGTCTATCACCCAGCCACCCCATCCCTCCCACCCCACCCCCCACTCCAGCAACCCTCAGTTTGTTTCCTGAGATTAAGAATTCCTCATATCAGTGAGGTCTTATGATACATGTCTTTCTCTGATTGACTTATTTCGCTCAGCATAACACCCTCCAGTTCCATCCACGTCGTTGCAAATGGCAAGATCTCATTCCTTTTGATGGCTGCATAATATTCCATTGTATATATATACCACATCTTCTTTATCCATTCATCTGTCGATGGACATCTTGGCTCTTTCCACAGTTTGGCTATTGTGGACATTGCTGCTATAAACATCGGGGTGCACCTACCCCTTTGGATCTCTACATTTGTATCTTTGGGGTAAATACCCAGTAGTGCAATTGCTGGATCACAGGGTAGCTCTATTTTCAACTTTTTGAGGAACCTCCATACTGTCTTCCAGAGTGGTTGCACCAGCTTGCATTCCCACCAACAGTGTAGGAGGGTTCCCCTTTCTCTGCATCCCCGCCAACATCTGTGGTTTCCTGACTTGTTAATTTTAGCCATTCTGACTGGTGTGAGGTGGTATCTCACTGAGGTTTTGATTTGGATTTCCCTGATGCCGAGCGATGTTGAGCACTTTTTCATGTGTCTGTTGGCCATTTGGATGTCTTCTTTGGAAAAATGTCTGTTCATGTCTTCTGCCCATTTCTTGATTGGATTCTTTGTTCTTTGGGTGTTGAGTCTGATAAGTTCTTAGATTTTGGATACTAGCCCTTTATCTGATATGTCATTTGCAAATATCTTCTCCCATTTTGTCGGTTGTCTTTTGGTTTTGTGGACTGTTTCTTTTGCTGTGCAAAAGCTTCTTATCTTGATGAAGCCCCAATAGTTCATTTTTGCCCTTGCTTCCCTTGCCTTTGGCGATGTTTCTAGGAAGAAGTTGCTGCGGCTGAGGTCGAAGAGGTTGCTGCCTTTGTTCTCCTTTAGGATTTTGATGGACTCCTGTCTCACATTGAGGTCTTTCAACCATTTGGAGTCTATTTTTGTGTGTGGTGTAAGGAAATGGTCTAGTTTCATTCTTCTGCATGTGGCTGTCCAATTTTCCCAACACCATTTGTTGAAGAGACTGTCTTTTTTCCATTGGACATTCTTTCCTGCTTTGTCAAAGATTAGTTGACCATAGAGTCGAGGGTCCATTTCTGGGCTCTCTATTCTGTTCCATTGATCTATGTGTCTGTTTTTGTGCCAGTACCATACTGTCTTGATGATGACAGCTTTGTAATAGAGCTGGAAGTCTGGAATTGTGATGCCGCCAGCTTTGCTTTTCTTTTTCAACATTCCTCTGGATATTCGGGGTCTTTTCTGGTTCCATACAAATTTTAGGATTATTTGTTCCATTTCTTTGAAAAAAGTGGATGGTATTTTGATGGGGATTGCACTGAATGTGTAGATTGCTCTAGGTAGCATTGACATCTTCACAATATTTGTCCTTCCAATCCATGAGCACGGAAAGTTTTTCCATTTCTTTGTGTCTTCCTCAATTTCTTTCATGAGTATTTTATAGTTTTCTGAGTACAGATCCTTTGCCTCTTTGCTTAGATTTATGCCGAGGTATTTTATGGTTTTGGGTGCAATTGTAAATGGGATCGACTCCTTAATTTCTCTTTCTTCTGTCTTGTTGTTGGTGTATAGGAATGCCACTGACTTCTGTGCATTGATTTTATATTCTGCCACTTTACTGAATTCCTGTATGAGTTCTAGCAGTTTTGGGGTGGAGTCTTTGGGGTTTTCCACATAAAGTATCATATCATCTGCAAAGAGTGAGAGTTTGACTTCTTCTTTGCCAATTTGGATGCCTTTGATTTCTTTTTGTTGTCTGATTGCTGTGGCTAGGACTTCTAATACTATGTTGAATAGCAGTGGTGATAGTGGACATCCCTGCCGCGTTCCTGACCTTAGGGGGAAAGCTCTCCGTTTTTCCCCATTGAGAATGATATTCGCTGTAGGTTTTTCATAGATGGCTTTTATGATATTGAGGTATGTACCCTCTATCCCTATACTCTGAAGAGTTTTGATCAAGAAAGGATGCTGTACTTTGTCGAATGCTTTTTCTGCATCTATTGAGAGGATCATATGATTCTTGTTCTTTCTTTTGTTAATGTATTGTATCACGTTGATTGATTTGCGGATGTTGAACCAACCTTGTAGCCCAGGGATAAATCCCACTTGGTCGTGGTGAATAATCCTTTTAATGTCCTGTTGGATCCTATTGGCTAGTATTTTGGTGAGAATTTTTGCATCCATGTTCATCAAGGATATTGGTCTATAATTCTCCTTTTTGATGGGGTCTTTGTCTGGTTTTGGGATCAAGGTAATGGTGGCCTCATAAAACAAGTTGGGAAGTTTTCCTTCCATTTCTATTTTTTGGAACAGTTTCAGAAGAATAGGTGTTAATTCTTCTTTAAATGTTTGGTAGAATTCCCCTGGGAAGCCATCTGGCCCTAGGCTTTTGTTTGCTGGGAGATTTTTGATGACTGCTTCAATTTCCTTAGTGGTTATAGGTCTGTTCAGGTTTTCTACTTCTTCCTGGTTCAGTTTTGGTAGTTGATACATCTCTAGGAATGCATCCATTTCTTCCAGGTTATCTAATTTGCTGGCGTAGAGTTGCTCATAATACGTTCTTAAAATTGTTTGTATTTCTTTGGTGTTGGTTGTGATCTCTCCTCTTTCATTCATGATTTTGTTGATTTGGGTCATTTCTCTTTTCTTTTTGATAAGTCTGGCCAGGGATTTATCAATCTTGTTAATTCTTTCAAAGAACCAGCTCCTAGTTTCGTTGATCTGTTCTACTGTTCTTTTGTTTTCTATTTCATTGATTTCTGCTCTGATCTTTATTATTTCTCTTCTCCTGCTGGGTTTAGGCTTTATTTGCTGTTTTTTCTCTAGCTCCTTTAGGTGTAGGGTTAGGTTGTGTATTTGAGACCTTTCTTGTTTCTTGAGAAAGGCTTGTATTGCTATATACTTTCCTCTTAGGACTGCCTTTGCTGCATGCCAAAGATTTTGAACAGTTGTGTTTTCATTTTCATTGGTTTCCATGAATTTTTTTAATTCTTCTTTAATTTCCTGGTTGACCCATCCATTCTTTAGTAGGATGCTCTTTAGCCTCCATGTATTTGAGTTCTTTCCAACTTTCCTCTTGTGATTGAGTTCTAGTTTCAAAGCATTGTGGTCTGAAAATAGGCAGGGAATGATCCCAATCTTTTGGTGCCAGTTGAGACCTGATTTGTGACCTAGGATGTGATCGATTCTGGAGAATGTTCCATGGGCACTAGAGAAGAATGTGTATTCCGTTGCTTTGGGATGGAATGTTCTGAATATATCTGTGAAGTCCATTTGGTCCAGTGTGTCGTTTAAGGTCTTTATTTCCTTGTTGATCTTTTGCTTAGATGATCTGTCCATTTCAGTGAGGGCAGTATTAAAGTCCCCCACTATTACTGTATTGTTGCCAATGTGTTTCTTTGCTTTTGTTATTAATTGCCTTATATAATTGGCTGCTCCCATGTTAAGGGCATAGATATTTACAATTGTTAGATCTTCTTGTTGGATAGACCCTTTAAGTAGGATATAGTGTCCTTCCTCATCTCTTATTACAGTCTTTGGTTTAAAATCTAATTTGTCTGATATAAGGATTGCCACCCCAGCTTTCTTTTGGTGTCCATTAGCATGGTAAATGGTTTTCCACCCTCTGACTTTCAATCTGGGGGTGTCTTTGGGTCTAAAATGAGTCTCTTGCAGACAGCATATCGATGGGTCTTTTTTTTTCATCCAATCTGATAGCCTGTGTCTTTTGATTGGGGCATTTAGCCCATTTACATTCAGGGTAACTATTGAAAGATATGAATTTAGTGCCATTGTATTGCCTGTAAGGTGACTGTTACTGTATATTGTGTGTGTTCCTTTCTGGTCTATGTTGCTTTTAGGCTCTCTCTTTGCTTAGAGGACCCAAGAAGGGCCTGTTTTAATTGACTGGACCTTGGCCAGCTCCTGGTAGCCTGGCTTTTGGAATGTTCTGACTGATAAGAGTGTTCTCCATGCCTAAAGCCTTGGGTCACACTCTACCAATTTGCCTAGATGGTTTACACATTCAATAAGTGGTACATCTTATGTGACTGATCCATAATAAAACCCTCTACAATCAGGCTCAGGTGATATGCTATTACACATCATTGTGGAAGGAATTAAATACATCTGTGACATTCTACTGAAGGGATTCTTGGAAGCTTGTGCCTGGTTTCTTCTGACCTTTGCCCCATAAGCTTTCTCCCTTTGTTTTTTTTTTTTTTAACCTCTGGATCCTTTCACTGCTATAAATTGTTAACAATGAATAAAGCAACCTCTGAATCCGGTGAGTACTTCTTTGGAATCAAGCTTGAGGGGGTCTTGTCAAACCCAACAAAATATGTTTTTGCAAAATAAGTTTACTGCAATTAATTGTTTCATGATATTGAAACACTGAAAACAATTTAAATGAACAGGTATAAATAGTTCTACAAATTAGGCTAAATCAATGTAAAGTTTTTGTAATATCATTAAAAACAACATTTTCATATATTTATCATGACATTGGAAAATGCTTGGGATATAAAGGTACCCGAAAAATCAAGATCCAGAACTATATATAAAGCTTCAACCCAAGTATGAAAAAAGTTCCCCACCTGTACAGAAAAAAGACTGGAAGAAACGATGCTAATATATATTAGTGGCTATTCATGGACGATGAAGTTATGAAATATTTTATTGCTTCATTTTTTCTGTATTCTTCATGTTTTCTCCTCAGAGCTAATTATTATCCTATTTTTACTGACTTATTTTAATATATTTCAGTGCCAAATTAAAACATGTATGGAAAAGTTCTAACAATACAGAAAGAAGATAAAACTGAAAAATGAATATTTTCTTCTCATTACAACTTCTCCTTCAGTTGGACACTACACTGCTAATAGCTGTTAACTACTTAAATGATACTTTCTACGCTTTTTCTATAAATATACAAAAAAGCATAGATAAAAAAGATTTATTTTTATTTCAGGTTTGGCAAAAATGGGATTTTCTGCAGCTTTTTTCCTTTGTAACAATGTATTATGGACATCTTTCCATACAATACATACAGATCTGTCTCATTCTTTTGAAAGATTACATACCAATCTAGTGAATTGATGTATCATAGCTTACTTAAATATTTTCATATTGATGAATATTTTAGATTGTTTCCAATTTTTTAGTATTATAATCAATGTTGCAAAGAAAAGTGCCTGGACTTATGTCATTGCTGCCTAAGCAAGAGTTTTCATATGAGAGATTCCCAGAAGTATAAACACTGGATTACACATTATATACACTTAAATTTTCATAGATGACAAACTGCCTTCTAAAAGCTTATACAGATTTATATTCCTATTAGCTACTATAGTGCTCATTTGCCATATTCTTACTAATGCTGGTTATAATAAACCTTTTTAATTTTTTCTAATCCAAATGAAAAAGATGGTATGTCATTAAAAAAAAAACTAAATGTACTTAGTTACTAATGCTTTCGAACATCTTTTCATATGTTTATGGTCATTGATTATTTTGTACTTCTACTGTGTGAATTACCCATTCATATCTTCTACCTATTTTTCCAAGTAAGTTGTATTTTTCCAATTTTTTTCATATAACACTTTCTTGCGGCATTTTCATTCAGTTTATCTCCTTAATTCTATGATGCCTTTCATTGTGGAAATAATTATTGAAATAATTATAAAAGCTTATAGTTAAGTTTTTATATAGTTAAATCTATCCGTTTTTAAACATTTCCAGGTTTCTTTTTTTTTTTTAAAGATTTTATTTATTTGTCAGAGAGAGAAAGAGAGAGAAGTGAGCACAAGTAGGGGGAGTGGGAGAGGGAGAAGCAGACTCCCCGCTGAGCAGGGAGCCCGATGCGGCACTTGATCCCAGGACCCTGGGATCATGACCTGAGCCGAAGGCAGACGCTTAACCAACTGAGCCACCCAGGCATCTCTCCAGGTTTCATATCATGTTTAGAAAGGCTTTCCCTATTCCAAAATTTTAAACTACTGTTTAATTATTTTATTATCAGAATAGATATGTTTAAGACAAAGTTGTTGTCCACTATGTTGTTCAACATATACATTTTTTAATTCACAGAAATAAATCTTAAAATCTTAAAAATTTGGGCTAGTAAATAAGCTTCTCTCTTCTGAAGAAGTGACATGCTCTTTTTTTTTTTTTTAATCCCAGATTGTGTTTTCTTCTTTTGTTCTTGTAGCCAGGAAACTCTGGGCCTAGTTTTATCAGGATTTTCTCTTTTTATTACTTGGAGTTTTATCCTTGAATCTGTGTTATTCTGTGACCTTTACTGAATGCTACATTGGATCTTTTCTGAAGTTAGAAAGCAGTTAAATTATAAATAAATTAGAAAATGATTAAAGAAATAACAAAGAGAAAATGATTACATGAATAAATAATAAAAACTTATTATATTTAACTTAAACTTTTTCAGGTCATGGTTCTTAATCCACTTTACTATGAATTCTTGGTTTGCTAGAATTAACTGGAATCCCACTGATAAGATTATAGATCTCTTGCTCTCACTCTATTAGTTCATAACTGTTTACCTTATTGTGAGCTTCTTAAAAAGTAGAACTGTTTTAATTATCCTTGAATCCAAGTCACCCTACGGCTTAAAATAAGCACTTCAATGTTTCCTGAATGAATGAACCAGAAAAAAGTCACTCACAAAAAAAGCTCACATCAGAAATCTAGGTTAAAGGCAACAGCCCAAGTACTCCCTGGGTATGTTCTGTTGTGGGTATGTGTTGTATCTACAATTGTGGATGACAGTAATTGAGCAGATGACCCAAAGATACAAGAGCTCTGCCATCATTAGCCTGGAATCACCAAGGGAAAGAAGCAAAGCGTTGCAGTTTAGAAATGTTTCCAATAACATGGGTTAAAACAAGGGTTGGCATTATCTAAGTAATTAAGAAACCCAAACACCTTATAGTCCCAAGAAATCCAATTATTTGGGATTTAATTGTAATCTGCATGCCTACCTTTTGCTTTTTAAGTAGCTTGATGACACAAGGCAATGTGAAAGATGATTTTGTTTCCAAAACTAGATTTAACTCAGAAATTCAAACCAATGGAATAAATGCAAAGCTAAAATTCAGTGATAAAATTTATCTTTTAACAATGTATTGTTTCACATCCTGAGTCTTGGTTTGCCCATCTGTAATTTATAAAATAATACTTTTCTCCCTACCTCTCAGAGTTTTTGTGAGGACAAAATTAGATTTAGTACATTAAAGTATATTTATAAAGTAATACAAAGTGGAAGAGAATTCCCGTTATCAAGATCACACAGCTTTCAAAAATCTCTTATGTAGCTGAAATATTTGAAAAAATAATGAAATTTTATGGGCTTAAATACTGTTGCTACCTTTCCTTCTCTCCTCCACACCTGACGTACTTGATTTCCATTTAACTGTACTTCAACTAAAACAACCACTCCTTCAACACATTTTGCTATATTATTACATAACACTTTCAACATATACTAGAGATACTAGTCTAGTTAGTGTAATGTATTCTATTAGTCAACTTCGACAATGAGCAATATATGGTCAATGTTGTTTCATCTTCTGTAAACACCCTGACTCCACCTGCCATCATCCTGAGTTACTTTAAAGCAAATCCCAGAGAGCATACCATCGCAAGTGTGAATGTCTAAAATATGGCTTTTAAAAAATCTAACCACAATTACTACATCATGCTTAAAATATTAGCAATAGGTTCACATTTCCTCAGTTATCTTCGAAAAAAAATTGGGGGGTGTGTTTATTTGAACTGGGATCCAAAATAAGATCCATACTTTGCATTCCCCCTCCGTCTCTTTTTACCCCCCCAACTGTTTTTTGCTTTCTGTTTTTTACAATTTTTGTTGTTGTTGTGTAAATCAGTTGGTTTGTCCTATAGTGTTTCCCACTGTTGGGGTCTGCTAATTCTATTTCCATGGCGCTATTTAATATGGTTCTCTGTCCTTGTATTTCCGGTAAATTAGTAGTTAGATCTAGAAGCCAGTTCAGATTCATTCTGCCCCCAAAACCAATTCACAGATAATATATATATTTTCATCAGTATAGTTTATAACGTCCAGTTGTATCTTTCAATTGTATCTTTCACTGCCTTCACCCCTGATTCACTAGAAGCTGTGAAAAGATATGCTATCCTATCTTGTCAGCTAGAATACTTTTATAAGAGAAACTTCCCTTCATCAACTATTTGATTGTCTTGAGGTACAGACTGAACAGAAGCTGAAATATTTTATTATTTTCCTTATTTACCAGCTTTCAAAAT
This sequence comes from Halichoerus grypus, assembly GCF_964656455.1. NCBI lineage: Eukaryota > Metazoa > Chordata > Mammalia > Carnivora > Phocidae > Halichoerus > Halichoerus grypus. The sequence goes on from NC_135715.1 coordinate 71,494,285, forward strand.
AACATGTGGTTTCCTAGCATCCTCCAAAGTGACTAGTTTCTGTCTATCTTTTGTATCGTATGCCCTCGTGCATATACATATATTTTAGTGAATATTAATCCACTGCAGTTATTATGAATCTTATTGATATTCAAACATTTTTTTAACCAGTAAGAGCTTATTCAGTTTGACATTTGTGTCCTTCTGATATAACTCTAGTAGTCTTTGAATTCTTCTTGGCTTTCTGGCAAGGCAAGATGCTCTAGGACCTGCCCTGGACCTGGAAACCAGCCATTTCTTCAAGGTTTTCAACCTTCTGGAATTTTGCCAATCTACTAGGTGGGATATTGTAGCCCGTTGTAGTTTTACTTCACATTGTTCTTCTTATGAGTGAGGTAGATTATCTTTTCATGTTCTTTTTCTAAGAACAACTGTCCAAATTCCTAGCTTATTTTTCTACAACAGTGGTTCACAAAACATGACCCCAGATCAGCAGCAGCAGCATCACCTGGGAATTCATTAGAAATGCAAATTCTCAGGCTCCACCCTAGACCTACTGAATGGGAAAATGTGTGCTACTAGAAGGTGATTTTGAGGGCATATCATTATGTGATAAAAGCAAGGTAGAGAAAAGTATGTAGAGTAGACCACCTTTTTCCTAAACAATAGGGACATTGTGTATATATGTAAATACATATATATACATATATATAATATTAATTATTATTATTAATTACTGAATGAGATACTCTGGGGATAAGCCCCACTAATCCATGTTTTAACAAGCCCAACAGGTGACCCTAATGTACTAAAATTTGAGAAACTTGCCTATAGGGTCGATTCAACATCTGTATTTTAACTTCCCTTAAACTTGCCTAATTATTTTCTATTTAAACTAAGGCCAAACTGTTAGTAAACTGGAACTGAAAGATCCAAATGCCATGCGGCATTCATACATTAATTGGTTGATGTATCCAATCATTAATGAATAGATGTTAAGGATCACTATAGATCACTGTGGCAGGCAGTGGGGATACCGTGCTAAAACAACAAAGACATGGTCCCTGGCCCCCAGAAGTTTTCCTTCCTCTGAGGAAGAACAAAACAGGTAAGTTAAGTCTAACCAAAGAGGATTACAAGGTGCTACTGCATCCTAGAGCAAGGGGCTCCAGCTAGTCTCTGGGTCAGGGAAATGCAAATTAAATGAACACTGAGATAGTATTCTACTCCCATCAGATGGACAAAGGGATCACACCTATTCCTCACAGGGATATGGGTGGACACGTGAAACACTGCAGCAACTTTGAGAAGGAATCTAGTGATACCTATTAATGCATCAAACACAGCCATCCATTCCCAGGAATCAATCTCATAGAAAGAATGCCTCTCGTTCAAGGCCATTTGCTGCAGCATTGTTCGTAGCTAGTTACAGAGTGAATGTTCACAGTGGGGAATGGTTGAATACATAATGGTATATCCACACCAGGCAGCCATTGTAAAGAATGAGCCATGCCGTGATTTGAAGGTATTTCTATGATGTACTCTTTGAATAAGGAAAGCAACATGTAGAAAAATGGGGCTAATAAATTCTCAGTTATAGAAACCCACATAAACCCATAGATGTATGTTGGCATGTGATTATTTGAGCAGAGATGAAAAATATGGAAGAATAGATACGAATATGGATAAGCCTTCTACAGTGGATTAGGGCTCAACACGTATCCTCTCTTCCTTTTCGTGCACTTTCTTAATTGTGCAGAAGATGGATGGCTCAGAATGGCGAGCTTGGGCACCCCGCAGACAGACGTACCTGGGTGAGATGGGGGCAACATGTAGGCTGCCCCGACGAGCACCTTCACTAGTTACACCTGGGCACCAGCTGACTGCCCTGCTTCGGGTCACTAGCTTCATGGGTGTGGAGGGGCAGGGCATCCCTTCTGCTGGCCTGGGTCTAACAGACACAGCTTGGTTCTGGAGCCCTTCTAAGGTAACTGCTGCTCCCTGGATCCCAGCTTGGGGGGCGTGAGCCTGGAGCCAGAGGTGGGGCACAGAACTCCCAGATCCTTGCAGAGGCCGCAGCTCCTGTGGGGTTCCATGACTCCCTCCTGGAGGTTAGAAGCTTGGTCCTATAGTCCTTCCAGTGATTTCCCCAACACGGGACTCCAGAGCCAAATGCCAATCTGCCTAAAATAGCTTGATTCTTGTTTGTTGTTGTTGTGGTTGGTTGGTTGTTTGTTTTCTTGCAATCAAACTATACGATTCAATGGGTTACCAGCCGGGGAAGGAGTGACAGTTGTAAGAATTTAAACATATGAATATGAGAAAGTACCTTGAAAATAGTGGTATTATTGTTATTATTATTATTATTATTAATTTTTCCTTTTTTAAATTTTATTTTATTATGTTATGTTAATCACCATACATTACACCATTAGTTTTTGATGTAGTGTTCCATGATTCATTGTTTGCGTATAACACCCAGTGCTCCATTCAATATGTGCCCTCCTTAATACCCATCACCAGGCTAACCCATCCCCCCACCCCCCTCCCCTCTAGAACCCTCAGTTTGTTTCTCAGAGTCCATAGTCTCTCATGGTTCATCTCCCCCTCCGATCCCCCCCCTTCATTTTTCCTTTCCAACTATCTTGTTTCAGAGGTACAGGTCTGTGATTCATCAGTCTTACACAATTCACAGCACTCACCATAGTACATACCCTCCCCAATGTCCATCACCCAGCCACCCCATCCCTCCAATGTTATGATTAATTTTAAATGCCATTTCAAACTCATCTATCATCCCATCTAAATAACTTATGTACATGGGGGCTTTGAAAAGACTCTTTAATGCAGAAAAGGCGCTCCACTGTGGAGCTTCTCCAAGGCACACGGTCTTACCAGCAGGTGCAGCTGTGGATTTGGGCGCTGGAAGCAAACTCCTGCGGGGTGTTGTCACACTGGAGGATGCTGGAGGAGCTGCCCGGCTGGCCCCCTTGGGTGTGTCTTTGGAAGGCAGAGCTGCCTTCAGAGCCGGCTGGTCTTCATTCCCAAAGGTTGACCCTGTGGGAGGCAGACAGTGTGTTAATTATAACCTCATGAAAAATGGATGGGCCCTCCTTGCCATTTGCAATTGCCAACCAATCCTAACGCCGTCATCTGCTTTAGAACTTGACCTGACTCTTAGTGAGTGGCCTTGAAAAACATTTCTCTGGAACCAGAAGTGGAAAAGAGCTCCCTTTAGTCATCGCAGAAGTCTGTCATTCAAATCCTCTGTGCAAGGGGCTCCACAAAAGACAAGAGCAGCCTCTGAAGATTTTCAACCCGTGTGTGCGTGCGCACGCACACACACACACACACACAATTTGCTTATGTGGATGTGTAATTGTGTGTAAAATATGCATTTATTTGATAACTCACGGAGGATGAGCAATCCTTTTTCTGAAAACTAGTGTGAGTGACCCAGGAGAGGTGAGAGTAAGAAGAGATGTGTGCTGCTCCAAGAAGGTCATGGAAAACCTCCTGACACCCAAGTTATTTGACCTTCAGAACAAGAGGCGTGGGGTGAAGGTAGAGTCGTACGGAGCATGGGGACAGAGAATCTCTCTGACAGCCATGAAGTTTTTTGCCCGAAAAGCTGAGGCCTCACCAAACTACGAAGCCCCTAAACTAGAGCCTAGCTTATTGCAAAGGCAGAAGATGCTTATTGATCATTTTACTATTCAATATAGAAACAGACTCTTTGTCTACAGGACAGTTTGTTTATAAACGAGTGCTCTGATACTCTGAACATATGGCATACTGGGATATGTGTCAGGTTTAAATGCACAAGGCCCCAAGTTTTCTTCTAGATCTTTCCAAACCTACTGTGGCTTATACATCTGTCATCTCTTAAAGACAATGACACCACCATCTAGTCCCTGTTAAAGGATCAGTCTTTTAGGTACACCTCTGAATACAGCTGCGAGGCCCAATCCACTAAATTAAATAGAGCCTGAATGTATTGGAACTACTGCTTGTTTGGAATGAAACTATCCAGTTAGAAACGTGACCATGTACTGTGGAAAAAATGCAATGACAGCTGGAAGTAGTATACAGAATTTTAGAGAAAGATTAAATTTTTTGTTTTTATTCATTTTAAAAGGATAGGCATGACATTCTATTTAGATAGGGCCTGCATAAAAATGATAACATTATTCAAATGGCTTTAATATTCAAAACATCCAGGAATTTCATTCAACCACTTAGAGTAAGAGATTGCTGCTTTCCTCCCTCTGAAGACCTGAAAGTCTGTTTAAAATCGGTGAGATTTGTTTTGTTTCTAAAGAAAAGCGTATTTAGGAAAGAAAAATAAAGAATGTGCTATTTCCCAGCACAGAGCCTATGTCCTACAGTTCTTTTTAGGTCTGTGCAAGGTTTTACATAGTTCTAAACAGGGCTAGGAGAACGCATTTGATCTATGCAAACAGAACAAATGCATCGAAACTTCACCAAAAGGATCTGCCCTGTATCCTGAATGTCAGATAAAGAAGTAAGCACCTGTTTGATCCAAAAACTTCATCAGGAAAAGGGACACCACACACCTGAAAAAAATAAGTCTTAGCATCTGAATAATCCCGTGGGCTCACCAGTCCAATCCTAGAATTTAGAGGATCTCTGGAGGTTTGCAGGACGTTTCAGATGGAAGGAGGGGGCCCAGCCATTGTATAGATTTCACATGGAATTACGTACTACTTAGCTTACCACAGACATATTGCTGGAATAATCTATTCACTAAAATATGTAGCAGAAGCTGAATTGAACATAAAAAGTTTCACACAGAGTCTCTTACTTAATTATTAAAGTTTCTTAAGGGAAATGTTTTGTATCATTTGTAAAGTTCAAATGCCCTTTTATCAAAACCTCTTGCACCTGGCATTGTCCTCATACTGAAATTTATTATTCAGAGCACATGTCAATTTAGAGATTTGGCAGCTTTCCAGGCTGGGAAGGAATTCATCTACTTGAAGTACAAAGTGTCAAGGAAGCTATGTGGGTGATGTACTCTCCTCTGAGAGAGGTCTTGAATTAACAAAAAAAGAAAATAAAGCAAAATAAAATAAAATAGAACTCTATTCTTGTCCACCCTTGTGGGATGTAGCTGGCAGTTAACAGTATTACTCTTTGAAAACTAGCTTAAGTCAGCCAGTAATTAAAGACTCATTATTTAGTAAATGAAAAGTGTTCAGAATGGCTGCTGAATTCTATAAATGTTCCTGCTACTTCGCAACAATGCAGGCAACATTAAACCACCGCTTGATAAGAGGAAGAAAATAACTGGAAATAAACAAACTGCTTGTGTAAGCCAGGAAAATGTTCCGTTGTCAGAGTCAGTCGGTGGAGGTGGTTCATGAATCTACTTCTGTCCCCAAATCTGGCCCGAGTGATCCAGGTTATCACCTGGATAAATGGTGCAGCCCGAGGAGCAGAACAGCCAGGGTGTGCACACCCCCTCCTCCACCTCCCACCTCTCTGCCCCTCCGTTTCTTCGTCTGCAAACACGGATACTGAGCATGGACCTCACAGAGCCATTGTGGGAAGGAAAAGAGCTAATGCAAGTGAATTTTTTAAATGTTAAAGCAAGAGTCAGGACAAGAAAAGAGTGGTGTCTGGTGCATAGTGAGCTCTTCTGTGTTAGTTACGAACACACACAGGCTAGTTTTCAGTTCAGCGGTTGGTCATTATAGCAAATCAGTTTTTCATGGGAACCTCCAACGTATCCAGGGATTAATTTCAGATGCACTGCTCCAAGTGAGAAGAAAGGAAAGGACTGAAATAAATCTGACAGCAACTGCAGGATGGAAGACTAAAGAGATACAGTGTGATTGTCCTTCAAAACATAGGATGAACTAGTTGAGACACAGGAAAAGGGGAGAATCAGGACATAAGGGACCATCACGCTTGAGAGTATCGAACATTGCAGGTTCCACTACGAGTGAAACTGTTAGGACCTAGGGCATGAGCATGATATCAAAACAGCTTTCCAGATTGCTTGTTGCAATTCGCACCCACCACAGGTAGTGACTGTCAGACTTTAATTATGAAATTCGTTTTAATTTCTAGATCTCTGACAGGCAGTGAGGTGGAACACTTTTTTCATATTCAATTTTTTTCTTCCATAAGATACCCACTCATAACCTCTGCCCATTTTTCTACTGAAGTATTTTGCTTTTCTAATTGACAGGTAGTTTTCTTTTTTTTTTTTTTTAATATTCCGGATACTGATCCTTTCTTGGTATATATTTCAAATGCTCTCCCAGTCTTTGACTAGCCTCCACGGTGGTGCCTTTATTCAGAAGTCTTTCATTTTAATGTAGTTGATTTTTCTCAGTCTTTCCCCACTTGATTTGTACGTTATGTGTCTTAGCTTTTCACTGTCTACCTGAGATAATAAAGATGTTCTCCTACGTATTCTTCTAAAAGGTTTAAAACTTTGTTGTTCACATTAGATCACTAATCCACCTGGAATGGAGCATGGAGTAGGGGCTGGATTTCTTGTTGCTGTTTTCTATATAGACCACCAATTATCCCAGCCCTGTATATTGGACAGTCCATCTTCTCTGCAATATCTGACTACCAGCTGTTGTGTGTCAAGGTTCCATACAGGCCTGATTATTAGAGTAAGCTAACAACCCCCAAATTTCAGTAATTTAACGGGGCGCCTGGGTAGCTCAGTCGGTAAAGCGTCTGCCTTTAGCTCAGGTCATGATCCCAGGGTCCTGGGATTGAGCCCCATGTCTGGCCCCTGCTCAGCGGGGAGCCTGCTTCTCTCTCTCCCTCTGTCCCTCCCCCCTCCCCTCTGCTCGTTCTCTCTCTCTCGAATAAATAAATAAAATCTTTAAAATTTTTTTCAGTAATTTAACATAACAAAAGTTTATCTCTCAATCATGAATCATCTCACACCGGTAATCTGGATAATCTGCCATCCTGGGGAGCTCTACTCCAGGCAGGAACTCAGGGACTCTGGCTCCTTCCATCTTGTGTTCTTGCCCTACTCTGGGGTTCTCAAGAGACATTAATATGCAGTTGGCATATGGGGAGAAAATGAATTATTCATGGAAGGATTTTTTGGGTCAGGCCTGGAAGTCGGGTGTAACACTTCTGCCATGAGTCCAATGGCTAGGAAATGTAGTTTAGTTTATGCCCAGGAGAAAAAGGGAATCATTTGGTGAACACCTATCCAATCTGCCACTTGAGGCTCCATTTCTAAACTCTATATTTGTTTCATTGATCTCTTTATCACTATACCAATACCATACCATATATATTTACTATCATATAAGAGAAGTACCTCCAACTTCGTTCTTTTACTTTACAATTGTCTTGACCCAAATATTCTTGACCTTTGTCTTACATATAAATTCTAGAATCTGGGGCGCCTGGGTGGCTCAGTCGTTAGGCGTCTGCCTTCGGCTCGGGTCATGATCTCAGGATCCCGGGATTGAACCCCACGTCGGGCTCCCTGCTCAGCAGGGAGTCTGCTTCTCCCTCTCCCTCTACCTGCCTCTCCCCCTGCTTGTGTGCACGCTCTCTCTCTCATATAAATAAATAAAATCTTTAAAAAAAAATTCTAGAATCTACTTGTCAAGTTCCAGGAAAAGTGGTCAGAATTTCCAATTAGATACAATTAAATCTTCTTTCTGAACTGCAACATAATTGAAGGAAGAGCAAGGGTAGATCTCATGTAACAGGCCATGGAGAGCAAGGGCTAATACATGTTAGCTCCGCAAACATATGCTGAGCACCAATTATGCTCTAGGTGCCATGTTAGATGACAGAGATACAAAGAAGGCAGAGTTCCATGAAAAAGCAAACACCAAATAAGTGCTTCTAAAAAAAGGCAGCACTAAATAATAATAAAATTTAAAAAATAATAAAATGGGGCGCCTGGGTGGCTCCGCCAGTTAAGTGTCTGACTCTTGATTTCAGCTCAGGTCATGATTTCAGGGTCGTGAGATGGAGCCCTGCATTGAGCTCCGTGGTCAGCCAGGAATCTGCTTCTCTCCTTCTCCCTCTGCTTCTGCCCCTCCCTCCAGCTTCTCTAAAATAAATAAATAAATCTTTAAAAAATAATAATAAAATAAAAATAAAAAGGGGCAGCACTACTCCTTAAGGGATCAAAATTTGGGATACTTTAGGTTGAAGCAATATTGGCATTTAATGGGTAGGGCTGTCACTACCTCTGTTCAGAAGACATGCAGAAATATAAGAGACCATGGAGAACAAGGGCTAATAAATGTTAGCTGAGGGGTACCAAGGCAGGGAGAAAAAATAACATTTTTAGTAAACAATCACATTCATAAAGGGAATTTCTCTATACCATTCTTAACTCTGTGAGTTGCCAGCTTATTGTCCTTAATTCTTTCCTGTTTCAATGCCAGTGATGCACCCTGGACTTGTCATGTTATCACCACTGAAGCATGAAGGTATTCCTCTTATCGTAGTAACTAAAGAACAATAAACTCCTGTTTCACTGCTGGACACTGTCCATCTTTTATAGATATCCAAATCATCATATCATCTACTTACTGCTTGGAAGGTAAGATCTACTTCATTAGAGTGTGAGAATTTGCAAGGCATATGTTCTGCATGGTTACAGAATCCAGCTGGGTCCAGTTGAATATATAAAACTAATTGTGCCATATTTTTCTCTTTAAACCACCAGACTTGTTCAGCACTAAGAATCCTAGGATAAAATAATTTCTTTTTTCTCTCTCCAGTACAGTTCCTAGAGTTCCTTCCCTACAGTGCTTACATCCTTGAGCTGATGGATCAAGTCTTATCAAAATCTCATGGAGTTGAACCCCTACCTCATACCATATGCAAAAACTAATTTAAAATGGATCAAAGACCTAATGTAAGCACTAAAATTATAAAACTCTTAGAAGAAAACACAAATGTAAATCTTAATGACCTTGGGACTAGATAATTGTTCTTAGATATGACAGCTAAAGCACAAGTAACTAAAGAAAAAATAGGTTAGACTTCATCAAAATAAAAGCCTTTGTGCTTCAGAGGACACTATTAATAAAGCGAAAAGACAGCCCAGAGAACTGAAGAAAATATTTTCAAATCACTTATCTGATAAGGCTCTAGTATCCAGAATACATAAAGAAGATTTATAACTCCACAATAGAAAGACAAATAATTCAATTAAAAATGAGCATAGAATTTGAATAGACATTTTCCAAAGAATATATACAAATAGTCAATAAGCACATGAAAAGATGGCCAATGTCTTTAGACATTAGGGAAACTCAAATCAAAGAAACCACGGTAAACCCACTAGGATGGCTATAATAAAAAATACAGACAATAGCAAGTGTCAGTGGAGATGTGGAGAAACTGGAACCTCCCCTACACTGCTGGTGGGACTGTAATGTGGGGCAGGTGCCTTGGATGGCATACTCTTGGACAATACAGAGAAGAATACTCCTCCAGACCCACTAGTGCATTCCATCCATTATAGCAGAACAGCAAGTTCCGACATGAGGAGGATGATACTCAACTCCTCTCTGAACTCCTTCACCCTCCTCATCTACTCTCACAAAATTAGGTGTAAGTCTGAGCTGCTCTTGTCCGACACCAGAGAGGGAGGAAGACACAAGCAAATTCAGGCCACAAGAGGGGGCACCAGAGGCAGGCACTGAGGGGAGGAAGTGTGAAGGTACAGGGCACCTGATACTCCCCCGAGAAGGAGAGGCACCTACTCAACCTTCTCAGAAGGGTAATTCTGGCTTCCGCTGAGGTCAGGATGAGAAGCTGGGCTTTCTGATCCATATTCCAAGGTGCTCTTTCACTACTTCATGTATTGGAATGCCAAGAAGTTAGCCTGATTCTTAAAAAGAAGAAAGAACGGCAATGAGGGGCAGACACTAACCAGACTAGGGAAGGCTGAAGAAGAAGAGCAAAACCGTTATTAATAACGTGAGAGCATTACTGCCAAACCTTAAGAAACATGTTTCACTGATTTTGAATATTTATACATATTATAGTGATTAAACTACTCTCTTCACTGAATTTTTTTACAATTCTAGGCAATCAAGTTGTATAATGTCTGGCTCCGTGATTGCCTAATTGATTCATATTTCATTGATTTAGCAGTAGTTATCACTCGGTGGCAAAATTTAGTTAATTATTAGAGTACCAACTGAATATTTCATTTCCTACCTTGTGCATATTTTAACCCAGGTGTATATTTTATTTCTCACGTTAAAGAGTTAAAGGAAACCCCCTATCTTAGCATTTCACCAAAGTTACTTCTTTGTCAAAATGCAGTAGACTAAGCGTCCTAGGTTCCAGGCTCTACACTAGGCAGACGGCTCAGGGCAGACATGGTCCTGACCTCACACAATGTACCTTTTTCAACAGGGGGACGCCCGGACACAAACAAGTACACAGACTGAAAGAAACACAAGGGGCAGAGCTAGAGGGAGACTCAAGGGTGAAAATCAGGTGCTTGGGGAAGGCCTCCTGGAGGAGGTGACACCTAAAGGAAACATTTCTCACAGCTGCACACTAGCACCTGACCTCTTTTATTCTTTATTATTAATGATATCATTATCATTCTAGAAACTTAGGATCAGAGTGCCACAATCTTCCTCTAATCTCTCTTTCCCTTTCATCAACCAATGCAAGTCAATGTGCTTCCATTTCCATTCTGGGCTTCATATTTATATCCCCTCTCTGCTCCTGTGGCTGGCCCCTAGTCAGTCTCTTGGCGCCTCTTGCAGAGACAATGGTGTCGACTCTCCTCCCCCTCCCCCCCTTCAGTTCACCCTCTTCACTGTGCCCTGCTCTTCTTCCCAAAGTACAAGTGGCTGAACACAGTCTTCCAAGTAACTCACCAACTCTGCTTTCCGGCATTCAAATTCTTCCATCACCTGGTCCCAGCTGTCTTTCCTGCCTTACTTCCTGCTGCCACATCAAGGGCAGTATAAACTGCAGGCAGGATTCCCCCTGGGACTTACCGCTCTGCTAGAACCAAGGCTGTGCTTGACACGTGCTGTATGAGCGAGGAAAGTACTCAGTGCGACTGTGTCCCATGACCAGTGCTTCCTGTCACAGACACTTCTTTTCTCAACTTCTGAGCCCACAGGCTCTCAAAAGGCTTCACACGTTCCCCAACTGCTCCCATGAATGTAGTCATGTGGAGTGAGCACAGTCAAGGTGAGGATTGTCTATGGTGTGGTATGGGGGGGTTGGAGCATTTTTGAAAACAACAAACAGAAAGACAAACATCAGCGCTTAGGCAAAATGCGTGAAGGGGAGAGAGAGGTAGAGGCTTCCAGGGGCGGAATGAATAAGTCACGGGGATGAAAGGCACAGCATAGGGGATAAGTCAACGGTATTATAGTGACGTGGTCTGGTGACAGAGGGGAGCTCCACTTGCGGGGAGCACGGCATAATGTATAGACTTGCCGAGTCACTGTGTTGTACCTGAAACTACTGTAACATTGTGTGTCCACTATATTCAAATAAAAATTTTTCTTTAATGTTTTTTGTCTTTCTGCCCAAGCACCACTACCCTTCTCCCCGAGAGGGTCCCATTTACCTAATACTTTTCCTCTATATTACATTTCAAATTTTGCTTCAGTCTCACCTTAAGCCTGAATCTCTGGGTTTGATAAAGTTTGAGAGGCTAATAGTTAAGTGGTTAAGACTGCCTGGGTTCAAACCCTGGAGCCACTTCTTACTAGTTGTCTGACTTGGACAGGTTGTTTAATTTCTCTGTGCTTCATTTCTTCATCTTTAAAGGGGGATAACAGTGGTACCTACTAATTAGAGTTCTTGTAAGAGTTATTACATGTTTAGAATAGAGTGTTCAGAATAGCGTTTGGCATACATAAGCACTTAGTAAATGGTAACTGACATCTGCCCACTAAACCCAACTTAGTAAATGGTAATTGACATCTGCCCACTAAACCCAACACAGAGGCTCATGTGAAGCCCATCGGCCCTCCCCACTCTTCTTCCAGCCACCCATCTCTCGTGGCTTTGCATCTTTCCAAGGCTTTGCATCTATCCTGCTCAGAGCCAGGCCGCTCTAGAGAACTGTGGTTCTTTTGATAGCCATCTTTCTTCAGTAGCCTAAGTCCTAGTGAAAGAAAGAGAAACATATATTGTCTGTTTCACTACTTCCTCTTGACCTAGAGCAAATGGTTACTTCTCACTAAGCCAGGAGGTGGCCTCAGAGTCTTTCTCAACACAGCACTCCAGGAGGCCAGTAAATGATCCCAGCCCTGGACCAGAGAACATATCCTCATACACTCACCACCCTTACTAGGTGGGACATATCCTCATACACTCAGCATTCTTAGGTAGCAGGGCACACTTCTGTAGGTCAGGGGCTAGGGGGGAGAGGATTCTTCTAGGTCCAAAGGAACTTCCTGGATTCCTGCTGCAAGGCCTCAGCTCCTAAACTCTTCTGGCTGGGTTGTGACAGTAAGATTAATGGTAATAATAATAAAAGTACCATATAGCATAGTCATGAACACTATAGGCTCTGCCCAAATTCAATGCCAGATTAGAAAGTTACTCGTACTATTCTCTTTAAAAAGAGCACGTGTTGGGATGAGCACTGGGTGTTATGTGCAGCTAACGAATCGTTGAACACTACATCAAAAAATAATGTACTCTATGTTGGCTAACTGAACATAAAAAAAAAAAAGCTAATTAAGCCTCTTTTATGAAATGGCTTCTTTATTTACCCTCCGTCTTTAGGTTAATCTAAGAATAAAACGAGAAAGTGCACATTAAGTAGCGTGTCTTGTACTCAATAAATGGTAGCCGTCATCAACAGCAGGAAGATAAAGCCCTCTTATTAGCCAGTTTCTTCAAGCTCTCCATCTATCCCACATGACACCAAATGGCACCACATTTTATGAGATCCTGTTCCATGCATCCCTATGGAAGTACCCTCAAGACATCCCTAACCCCACCAGATCGATAGCAGAAGCAGATGGTCCCTGCGAGTAGTGAAAGCCGACACCAACAGCCACCTCCGCCTCTGCGGGTTCCTACTGCTCCAACAGGCAGTCTTCCCAGAGCCCCGGGGCAAGGCATAATCCCCCATGTTTTCTTCTTTTGACAATGATCACAACTAAATCATCACAGAGGAGAAAAATGCCTTTGTCCCTGCAACTCTCTATCCTCCCGCTGCCCCCACGCACCCCAGAAAAGCTTCCACTTCTCCCCCCCAGAGTCCATACTAACAACAGAGCAAAGAGGATCCTCTTTCCTATTTCTTTGCAGGAAATAGGGGGAATATGGGTGCAGGTGAACTGATAAAGTGAGATTCAGAGTGCAGGGACACAAGTGTCAAAGGGAGAGCAGGCCTGGTGAATGGTCCCCCTGGGTCCCCCATCTGAGAGACCTGTGACATTCTGTCACCTGGGCAAGTCCATCAGGCCTTCACAGCCTGGTTAAATGCCACCTTCGGGATAGCATCTTCTCTCACTTCCCTTCTAGGTAACAGAGCCGCTATAAGAAAGACCCAGCTGGTTAACAAAGAAAGCAAAGGCTAGGTGTAATAAAAGCATCTCTTAAAATCCACAGATGTAACCATGAAAGATGAAAGCCAGCATCACCCAGCCCAGGACTTCTGAACTCCCAGCACACAAATCACTTAAAGCTTACCTTTAATTTGAGAAATTCTCTTTTAATATGTACCAAGTCGCATTCACAAAGGAGAGGACCTAGTCAAATATTGATGGTGGTTAGTTACTTAAAAGACCGAGGGCTAATATGGCATATCAAGAGACTTTTTGGTAATTAAAAGCAACTTTTTACCATTCCCCTTTTATATCAATTAGACCAGTTGTAACAGATCCCTTTTCCCTATCTGAAGAGCTTAAAAGCTTGAGCCATCATCCACGAACGCCCTGGTTCATCACTGTGTGAATCTTTTAGTAGTGAATACCTTGGGGAAAATATTTAAACTGGAGCATTTTAATTATACACTTAATATGGGAGTTGTTAAAAGATAAGAGCATCTGATTTGAACTCAATTTAAATTCTGAAGTTATTAATATGGTATAAGAAATTATAGAAATGATCAAGGGCTTCTGTATTGGCTTTTATTAATAGAACAATAAGAAAGTTTAGGCGCTCCATTTCCACAGCTTGGATTTTGTGCTCTATTATAGTCTCCTTTTTTGTGTCACAGATTTAATTAGCTGTTTCTAGGCACCTGAGGGACTCATGGATTATTCCATGTCAAACACTGCTTTAGTGAGCCACATTATGGCAGCAAACCAAGATCAAACCCCGAGAAACCAAGTCAAATGTCGAAAAGTGGCTCACTGCAACTGAGCCCCAACCTCCTTTCCCATATATTTATAAACACTAGAGGGACTGCAAGAAGCAGTCAGGTTGTTCCATCTAGCTAGGAATTTTTGCACTCTTAAAAAAAATCATTTCTACTTAGTAGCTTCTGGTGAATACGAAACCTTTAAGGGAGAAGAAATTGAAGAGCCTCTTAGGACACAAACAGCATATTGGCTTTAAGGAGGTGTGTCAACTTGTAAAGCAAAATAATATTCATCGCTTGGTCTCTAAGAATTTTCTCTCTCCTCCTTAGAGCTAGAAAACTCCCTCTCTTCCTTCAGGCTCCATAAGGATAGCCATCTTCCTTTCTTTCTCTTTCAACATGCTGGTTGTGTTTCTCAATAAAAACTTCAGGACTCTTTCCCTTTAGCCCAGAGTTTGCAATGGAGCATCTACATCTCAGGCCAGGTGAGTCTTTGCAATGGGGGGTGTCCTATGCATTGCAGATGCTTGGTCTCTCCCCACTGGATGCCAATAGCACTCTTTCTCTGCCCATCCCCAAATTGTGACAATCAAAAAATGTTTCCAGGCATTGCCAAATATCCTTTAGGGACAGAAACCATCCCAGTTAAGAACCACTGCTCTGGCTGAAAGACTAAAACATTTAGGCAAAATATAGTACTTATTTGTCTTAGTGGAAAATGAGACTAGTAATACCTAAAATCCTGCTGGGTTAACTTGATAGCTAATTTTTTAATAATTCTTGATAGTGAATTTTTGGTTAACCCTTTCAATAAATGAGGACTGTATGAATATGCTGTCTTCAATATTTAAGAATGTTTTAACAAAGCTCCCCTGCTTTCCATATGTATTATTCTGATCAATCTCAGTCAAGACTGGGAAGCTGGACTGAAATCTTTCTGATTCTGATGGTCTCGCTACCAAACCTTGAGCCCCCACGAGCTGCACTAGAGTCCAAATAAAAGTATCTTGAGAACATACACAGCAACTGATTTCAATTGAGATTGCATGGGGGAAACTCCAATAGGAGACAAACCGTAATGCTCTTTGAGGGGTTTAAATCATCATGGTTTAATAGAGAATACGTCATTCCTTAGAAGAATCACACCGAGAAATAAACAGTTTTTAAAGCACTAAAATTGCTGGACTTACAAATCAAACCAAAAGAAAGTGAGTTCTCCTTTGCTTTCCTTTGGCTGTCTATGTATTTCTGGCTATTGGCTCGGATAAAAGAGGACCATGGTCACAGAACCCCACGGGAGGTGCTGCTACAGTACTGAGAACATGGCAGCCCTGAGACAGTCATTAACTTTTTTTACCTGAGTCCTCATTTGTAACATCAGAGGATCAAGCACCACTGGGATCAAAAGACCACGTATATTGTATCTCATCCATGGTAAACACTAGATGAATGGTAGGCTTCCCTCTCCAGGGTTCTGAAAAACGTTATGCTCATTCCTTAGTTCATGAACACAATCCTTTTCTTGAAAGTCTTTTCTAATACAAAATTTCAAAAACTGAAAGTCCTATTTCCATTCTTTTTTATGGCTTAAGCTATGTCTGGTACCTGCTCTCCCCACCATCACCCATGCCAAATAAAATCTCCACTATTTAAAAATCTATCATAAAATCATTCAAGCAAACATCAAACTGTTTTTGCAAATTATCATAACCTAATAAATGGACTTTACAACCTTTAAAGCCTTCCAGTTTTGTGAGATATAAGCAAAGGCTCAAGTTAGCCACTTCCCACAGGGAAATTCCTCAGGAAAGGTGCCAGCAGCCTCTACCCTAAGCCTAAGGCGGTGAAGCCAGGCCCGTCTCTTGCCTTTGGATTTTATGAACCTCTAATACCAAGCTCGTGCCCCCATGAGCTTCGACTCTTGCGCACGCTCCTCTCTCTCTTCAGAGCCTGCAAGAGAGCTAGTCTTGTGCTGGATAATGGTGAGGGGGCTCACCAGGCACAGGCAAACACCAGGGTCTCCCCAAGTCTCTGAGGGGTGGGGCATCCCACCATCTGATCTGCACCCAGCAGTTAGTACACGATCATGCCTTCTCTCCATGTCAGCCCCCAACCTGAGCAAGGACCAGCAGATGAGTCCCCTTAACCTTTTTGTTTTTGCTGTTAAAAAAAAAAAAAAGATCTATAAAACTGGAGAATGTTTGTAAATAGAAAACAAGTATAAATATGATTCATAGAACTCAAAATTCATAAATCAAGGTTTATAAGAGGAAGCATTTTAATTCATAGTAAAATCTGGATTCTTCATTAGTCCTAACATACGGCTGAAGAAAACAGAATCATGAGAAAGCTTCACCTTAATTAAGGGGCAGTAGCCGTGGGCCAGGGCCAGATACGGGGAATAATGACTGGAACCTTCTTTGTCTTCCACCCTGAACAGTAACACCCCAAAGGCTGTGTGTGCAGAAAGGAAAGAATGGGTCTGCAGCCTTGGAGCTCAAGCAGACACGGAATAAACTGTTTCCTAAAATATGTATGAAATGCAGCACCTGCTAAGGTCTCCTTCCCTGCGGAGGCTTCTGGTGATGTGGTAGACAGCAGATAGGAACAAAACACTGGGCTACTCCAAGGGGGAAACTTTTTATTTTAAGTAGTGGCAAATTCTGACCATAAATGTAATCAAGGCGTGTGTGGTGAGCAGGACTCTAAGACATCTCTCAAGATGCCTGGTCCCTGGAGTGCACCCCTTGCATAATCCCCAGGATGGTGAATATGATGGGTGCTACTCCCATGACTAGGTCATGTTACATGGCACATTTGCTATTAAGAAATGGAGACTACCTGGGTGGGCCTGACCTAATCACATGCGCCCTTTAAAAGCACAGCATAGCTTCTCCAGCGGGAGGCAGAAGAGAAAGTCAGAGTCAAAGCACGACAAGGACTCAATACACTGTTGATGGCTTGGAGGTGGAAGGGACCAGTAGCAAGGAAGGAGGGCAGCCTCTGGTTGCTGAGGGTAGTTCCTGACTGACGGCTGGCAGGAAAAGGGGGACCTGAGGCCTAGAGCTGCAAAGAAGTAAATTCTGTCAACCACATGAGCTCGCAAGTGGATTCTTCCCCAGAGGCCTGGAGATGAGAGCCCAGCCCTCCCCACACCTTGATTTCAGCCTTTGAGGCCCTGAGCAGAGAGCTCCACTCTGCCATGTGTGAGCTAATAAGTAGGTGCTGTTTTAAATGGTTAGGTTGGGGGCGCCCGGGTGGCTCAGTCAGTTAAGCGTCTGCCTTCGGCTCAGGTCATGATCCCGGGGTCCTGGGATCGGGCCCCACACTGGGCTCCCTGCTCAGCAGGGGGTCTGCTTCTCCCTCTCCTCTGCCTCTCCCCCAGCTTGTGTTCTCTTTCTCTCTCGAATAAATAAAATCTTAAAAAAAAAAAAAAAAAGTAAGTGGCCAGGTTGGTGGTAAGGCAGCAATAGCAAACCCCTGCAGGCTACTAGTGCATTGGCCAGAGCTGGTCCAGCCTGGCACAGAGTAGAGGGGGGCCCAGGGGAAGGCGAGGACAGATCAGGACCACCCTGGCCACAACGCCCCACACGGACTTGTGGAGGCAATGCTGACCCCTGAAGCCGGTGACCCTAGTAGAAAGCATACCCATGCTAGACAGTCTCAGAGAAATCTCTCAATCTTCCTGAATCTAAGTTTCCTCATCTGTAAAACAGGTTCTGGTACAAACTTACAGAAATAATCTAGATCAAGCATCCAGCAGAGTTCCTGACACACAGCAGATATTCAGTGAAGACTACCTTCTCTCTCCCTTCCAGTCTCTTTGCCATCCTCCTCGTTCTAAAACACAAAGCTAATCATTTCCCAGTTGCCAACCACTCAGTGATTCCTCACCTCTTATAGAGTAAAATCCAAGCTCCTCAGGAGCTCGAAGGCCAACCCCCTCCTTGCATCTTCTGGTCCAACATCACTGGACTAGTTGTCACACTGGGAATCTGCATGCTGGGGGGGTTGTGGCTTTGTTGCCTTTCAACAAGTAGTTCTTTCTCTCCGGAATGCCCTTCCCACTCCCCTCCCCCAGGTGAACTCTGGTTCATCCTTCAAAACCCAGCTCAGGCATTACAACTGTAGTAAAGCATTCTGGGAAGGCTGCAGACAATGGACCTACCACCTCGCTCTGACGTACCGAAGTCCTCCGCACACCTATCTACATGTGGACTTGCCACATGGTCATGTTACGGAGTTTGGGCTCAATCCTGAAGGAAACAGAAAGCCACTGAAGGGGTTCATCAAAGGAATGATAAGTCATGTGCTCATTTTGGAAAAATCACCACAGTCGTGGAGTGGGAACGTGGATTTGACTGGGACGAGACTGGAGGCAAGGGAATAATCTGACGCAGTTTGGGTACATCAGTGAGACAAAGTCAGGGTGCACATGAAGTAATCCCCATTGTAAATAGTTCTGGGTACATCAACTGTTTTGGAATAATGACGGGAAGAAGGCAACTTCAGGGAGGAAACATTTAGAAGCCGGTGAGAGGGGCCCACAGCACTGCCCACGTGGCATCACTGGTTGGAGAAGACCAGCTGGCCCAAGTCTTTAAGGGGCTAAGATGTGCTCATGAGCCCTAATCTGGACCGACTCCAAGTTGTGACAGGATCCTGAATGAGGTGTGAGGGATGTTCATTTCCCTGTAGAGAAAGCCGGTTCAGGAACAGTTAAGATTGGAGCAAATCATGGCAACTACAAATGACTGACTTGTCCTTCACTAGTGGAGATGCCGTTTGCTTTTTGCAAAGTGTCACCCATTTTGAAACACCAGTATTAAGTCTTCTCTTTCGTTCCTTCTTTTGTTTTAGCAAATGAAATATCAGTCTATTCTGTTCAAAATAGTCTCAGAGCCATATACATGGACAGATCTGAGAAACACCTCGGTAATGAAAATATAATGATGCCGATCAAAGGCACTGCCCTCTTCATCCCCCTGTCCAGACTCAGCCTGCGCCCCTCGCTGCAGCCCCTCGTGCCCTGAGCCATCAGCACTGGGGCTCAGGCTCACCGACCTCCCCCTACAGGAGTGACACCAAGGCCCACTTCAGTGCCTCAGTACAGACCACTGCGCCTTCCCGGGAAGCTGGCTCAGGACCAGATGTCCCAGTGTTGGCCACCAGATTCCTGCTCTTGAGTCGCTGTCTGGCAGATACAAAGACACACCCCTGCTGTCACTGGGCTCTCCCTTGTTCGCCGCCACTGACTGTCATTTTGATAAACTCTGCACACAGCTGGGACACCCACCAAGTAGCCTTCATTTCTGATTTACTGCTTGATGCTCTGTTAATATTCCAGTCCCCTTCTAAGAGAAGACTTGCCGCTGTTCTGCTACCAAGGCCTGGAAGAAACCGCAGCCAACATTGACCAAAGGGCCAATGCAGGTCAAATACTTTTATTAAACACCTCTGTAGATAAACTCAATCTGTAATCTTCTGCTTATTTTGCAAAAACAGAAACTAAGGCCAACCAATGTGAACCACGCCAGATTACAAAGGCCATAAATCAGAGTGAGCAGTCAAATTCAAGTCTGTCTGACTCCAAAGTCCCAGTTCTTTCAACAATTCAAGCCAGCCTGCCCGGAAACTGAAGGTGGCTGGGGCTGGCACGTCTGGATTCACCATCTAGATCAGAGTTGGCATTCCGTCCGCCCAGCCCCCAGGCTTGGCTGAAGCTGTACCAGACAGCTCTGCCTCGCAGACAAGAGTTACGATTCCATAAACCAGAGAACGGCGCTCTCCTGTCTTCCTCAAATCCCAAGGGGTAAATCCTAGGATTTTAAAAATGTGGCCCTTTAGAGATGTCTTTAATTTCTTACACTGTTCCTTAGGCTTTGATTTGATCTTCGAGACAAATGTGTCACCATCACAGAACCACGCCATCAAATGAACGAAGAGAAATTTAGAACCAATATTGAATACGGGTGAGTTCTTTTACCTTTGTGTGTAAAGAGTCAGAATTTCAAGTCTGGGATGACAGCTTGACAGATGGACCCGAGGGGGCTGCAAGCAATCCTAATAAAAACGCATCCAACACAGGAGGAAATCCTTACTTAAGCTTGTCTGGAATGAAAAAGCCCTAGGATTAATCCCCAAAACAAAGGCCAAGGTTTATCCCCATCCTTGCCCTACCCCAACCCTTCCGTCTCTGCTCCACTCTAGAGAGGCGGCTTCCCTCGCCAGGCCTGCTTACACCTGCCTGCAGCTCTGGGGGGCACAATTACAGTGGCTGCATTCAGAGAATACCCCCCCCCCGGAACAGCTGCACGCTGATGCAAGGGTGCGCGGGGGACAAAAATCATTTTGCTGGTAAGCTAGGGGATACTCAGAATTTGGCATCTCTCAGAAAAAAAAAAAAAAAAAATCAAAGAACACATTTATTTCAAGTAAGCAATTTTGTGAGAAAAGAAAACTTTTAAAGTGGTGGCATGGGTCTTAGAACTTTAAAACGACTGAACAGGGGAGAGAGAGGGAGAAAGAAGGAAGCAGGTGGCCTATGATTACATGGTTTGACTCCTGGCTCAGCTGGCAGCTTTACGGTTCGGGATCAACAGCACAAGAAGTTGAAAACACGCAGAACGAGGTGAGGTGGAGGTAATCTGAGCTAACAGTGTTTTCATATTCCGTGAAGTGCTACTCTATTTTCTTGTCACAAGGAAGGAATCACTGGTGCAAACACGGAAAGCTAAATGGATTGGAGGGTTAGAGGAGCTAAGAGGCACTTACTTTTAAACTGAAGTGGTATTGGAAAATTCTTCTCAGAAGGGAAATCCCACAGCCCATGCCAATGAAACGTGGAGAACCCTTAAGCGCTCTTGACAGGGCCAACTTCTGCAAAGTAGCAGCCAATGGGCATGTGGCCCCCATCTTCCAGATAAGAAACCTCAGTGTCATGAAGTCTTAACTGCCCTGCACCACGGTAAGTCAAGAACGCTGGACAGCCAAATACTGCTGCCCGGTCCTGCCTAAAATAGTTCTCGAATCCATTCTTCCATTCTGTCCCACAGTCTGGGTCTGGGTCCAGGCTATGCTATCTCGGTCTTCATGTCTGTTGTTTGTTTATTCACTCATTCACTCACTCACTCAATAGACCCTCTGTGCCAGGGGAAGACCACAGAATGCAAGTCCCAGTGGAACCAAACAGCGCCAGGAAGGCATTACACATGTAGTAACATCAACCCCCCAACTTTGTCTCCATCCAAATTCCCCACTTGATCTATTTCTTTTCAAGAGCCTGGCTCACCTTCTACTAGAGGAGAGCATTTCTGGGTTTATTGTGTTTATTTATTTTGGGTCGGGGGGGGGTCTCGTCCTGTTAGAATGGAAGTCTCAGGGATGTTGCCTATTTTGTTCACTGATGTATCTCAAGCACTTAGTACCTTGCCTGGCTCATAGAAGACATCTGTTAAATATCTCCTGAATGGATGAATGAACATGGTAAAGCCTATGGAGGAAAAGTATAAGAGATTTTGGGAAAGAGTAACTATAAATTCTAACCTAATCTGGGGGTGCGGAAGGTCTGGAAAGACTCTTCAAAAGTCACATGTAAACTGAAACCTGAAGGATGAGGTTAGCTTAGGGAATAGGGTGGGAAGCATTCGGGGAGGTGGGGTGGCACGTGCAAAGGCCCTGGGATGGGAAGGAAGGATGGCAATATCAGGAAATGGTGGCACGAGGGACAGTGGGTGATGCTGGGTGAACCTGAGTCTGGTAAGGCAGGGCCTGGACCACACAGGCCTGTAGATTATGGTAACATATCTGGCTTTCAACCAAGAGCTATAAGAAGCCACTAAAAGATTCTGGCAGAGGAGTGGCGATCTCATGTGCATTTTTCAAAGATCACTCTGGTTGTGGTGGGGAGACAGCAGGGGAGTTATGGAGAGAGGGGTATGTTTTTGTGGTAGTCCAGTCCTGAGATGACAGTCACGGTGGGAGAGACAGATAGGAGGACAGATGCAGGAAACACACAGTAGGTAAAATGGACAGGAATTGGTGGTGATTAGATGTGGTGGAGGAGGAAGTTCTGGCAAATGCCTCCCAGGTGTTTGCCTTCAACAGCCTGAAGGATGGTAATATCACTTCCTTTGATAGAATGTTCTAGGGCGGGGACCAATTGCAGGGAAAGGGGGCAGGTCATAAATTCAGCTTCGGACAAACTGAGTTTCAGAGGCTTGGTGTCATTCAGATAGAAATGCTGAGAGAAATATTCTTTGTCTGCTCAGACCCTCCACCCTCAGGGAAGCCTTCCTGGACCATCCTCCCGAAGCACTGCAGGAACCTCCCCCAACTGCAGGAACCTCTACGACCGGCAGCCCCCCAGGGTGAGGACTGTATCTGCTTTGGTTGTTGCCATATCCCAGCATCTAGAACTGTGCCTGGCACATAGTGAGGACTCAATAAAATGTATCAAATGAATAAAGGAGCTCAGGACTGGGTTGGAGATAGAAAGTGGGAGTAGGCAGTGAACAGAGATCCTCTGTGAAGCCATTGGATGGATAAGATTGTTGGAAGAAGAGAAAAGGATAAAACCCTCAGAAGAAATGGGGGAAAAAAAAAAAAACAACCCAAAATGTAAAATGAGGTGTTAACAATAGAAAGTTCCAAGAAGGCACATTTAGTATAAGTAACCAATTCTCTCTCCAAATTACCCTTCTGGCAGAATGTTCTTCCTGCTTCAGCTGAAGAAATTTTCTTGCAACACCTAAAATCTTACTTCCATTTCAAACCAATGTGTCCTCTCTAGTTACTCACCTTTTCTCAACATGCAATCCCTGCAGTGTATTTCACTCAATGTGGCCAGGACACTCTGTCCCACTCCTAGAAAGGCTAATTACTGGGGTGAGTCCCAACGGTTTATGTTTATGTATTATTAGTATTGTTGTTTGGTTATGTTATGTTTTAACTACACCTAGTTTAAGAACTCAATTAGAAAATACAATGTGTTCATGTAAGTATTTTTTTTAAGATTTTATTTATTTATATGAGAGAGAGCAATGAGCAAGCAATGGGAGGGGCAGAAGGAGAGGGAGAAGCAGACTCCCCGCTGAGCAGGGTGCCGACATGGGGCTCCATCTCAGCACCCTGAGATCATGACCTGAGCTGAAATCAGACGCTTAACTGAGCCACCCAGGCACCCCTGTAAACAAATATTTCATGCTCCAACTAGAGCCATGCCTCGGAATTACTTCTCCACCAATCTGAAGAAAGGGGATTATTATAACTGCAAAATTAGTTTAGACAAGAGCTAAGATCCTAGAGCCTGGAGGACAAATTCGTTTTATTTCCATCCCAAGCTTGGACTGCCAAGTTCAGAAGGATTCCAAATGTTTTGTTCGAATTTCTCATTAAAACCTCAAAACAGTAAGGTGGTTCCTCAAAAAATTAAACACAGAACCACTATATGATCCAGTAATTCCACTTTGGTAGAAGTACCCAAAAGAATTGAGAGCAGGGACCTGAACAGATATTTAAACATCCATGTTCACAGCAGCGTATTTGCAATAGCCAACAGGGAGAAACAACCCACATGTCCGCAGATGGATGAATGGACAAACAAAATGTGACATTTACATCCAATGGAATATTATTCCACCTTAAAAAGGAATGAAATTCCGATGCATGCTACAACATGGATGAATCTTGAAGACATGCTAAGTGAAAGAAGCCAGTCGTAAAAGCACAAATACTCTATGATTCCACTTACAAGAAGTACCAAGAACAGCCAAATTCCCTGAGACTGAAAGTAGAAAGCCTGGTGGCCATCAGGGGCTAGGGGGAATGGAAAGGGGCACTTAGTGTTTAATGGGGACAGAGTTTCAATTTGGGAAGATGAAAAAGTTTTGGAGATGGACGCTGGTGATGGTTGCTGAACAGTGTGTCAATGTACTTAATTCTACTGAACTGTACATTTAAAAATGGCTAAAATGGTAGGTTTTATGCCTATTTTACCACAACTGAAAACATACAAGCAAGCAAACAAGCCAAAAAGCCTCATAACGCTCCAGATGGTAGGCATTACTAGCCCAATTTCACAGGTGAGAAAGCCAAGGCTGAGTGATATTAAAAGATTCACGTGAGTTAAGTGCAGAGCTTGGGTGTTCATTTCATGGCGAATCGTGTTGTTCGTATTAACTTGGCCAAAAGATCTGGTATTCCCTCTGCAATTTCTGACCCAGCCTCACACACAACTTTGAACTATAAATCATCATCTAGTCACCTTCTTCTTTTCCTTCACTTTGAATTGTCAGTGAAAAAAGGGAGCATCTCATGAAATTTGAAAGACCCGGTGACTGAATGTCTGATGAACACATGCCCTGAGACACAGGCTGACGCTATCTGCGCCTCCCTGGGGAGTAAAGCTCCGTCGACATGGGCAGTCTGCTCAGGTTTATGGGAATCTCACATCTTCTCAGCACTGAACATTATTTTTTTTCACAGGTAGATATTAAACTGGAATTTATGGACAATAAAATAATTAGAATTTCTTGGTACTTAACTAAGAAATTTTCTAACGTATATCCAACGTGTAGTTTATCCGAAGAGACGAGAGAGGATGATGCTGATCAACATTTTTTCAAACTGAGAAGACATATTTAAATGAAATTTAAAGAAAAACTTCCAAAAGCCTAAAATCAACATCATTCCCTGCCCTTGGAAAATGAGGGGGAGGACAGAAAAGTGAGAACCTCCACGTTCCGTGGACACCAGCGACTTCAGGCCCTTCCTCTATCGAGGCACAGTGCCTCCCTGGGAAGTGGAACTCAGCGAGAGGCTCACAGATGATCTGGATGCAAAATTCAGCCATGCGGGAAAGAGAAAATGATGGTGTTATTTCCAAAGATGGATGAAGACAATGGGGCAACTCTTCATTTTTCAAGTAAATGAGAAGCATATTGTTTTGAACAGCTGTAATCAATAGCACTGTTCTGAGGCCATTAGGAAATCGTGCTGGTAGTGAAGCTCATTGATTTTCCTGTTCAAAATCATCCAGCCAAACTCTCCGGGATTTTGGTAACAGAATAAAATGCTCCCAGGGCAAAGCAAAACTCTAAGAGCCAGTGTAACCACAACATAATCCAAACATTTCAATGTAAACATTTTTTCCTCTTCCGCTGTTTAGAGTACTATCTTGCCACCTGTTCTCCCCTTCCCATTTCTATAAAAACCTCAAAATTGCTCTTGCCCAATTTCATTGCTTACAAACCCAAGGGCCCTTCAGCAACGCTTACTGAGAACCTTGTTCCTAATGAAATGAGTGTTGGGAGGGAAGAAAGCCATAGGCAGGTGCTGGGTGGGTTCAGTGTGCTGATGTCGGTGGTTGTCTCTCTCTTAAGAACCTTCATTAGTGAACATGAGAGATGCTTGCTCACTGCTTGGCAGCACGGCCTGGAGAAGCCCTAGATTAGCCAGCTCGTACCTTGTCCCTGAGTTTCAAGTCTTGTGCAGCGTGAGATCTGAGCTGAAGGAGCTCTATCTAGGGGCTTCTGGGTCTGGAGACTCTCTTTTGGTGGACGCTGGAGGATCTGGATGATCTAGGGCCAAGGAAGGCTAGTCTCAGGGCACTCCCAGGTCAATCCTTTCTCTACTCACAGTTTCCATTCTCAGTCTCTGGCCCTGCCACTCCATCTGTCCCTGCTTGCCAGAAATTTCCCTGCATCTTGTCCTTTGTAAACCATCCACTGGGTCAATACTTCCAAAACCTCAGTCATTCCTGTACCACCAGTGCTATTTTTTTTTGCCACCTCTTTTTGCTGCTCTGCTATTATTTACTGAATTTTCAGAAAATAAACTCATGTTGTAAAAACTTAAATACATTTTTATAATGGATCTTATGTCACAGCATAAGCACACCACTATCACTTTCCATAAATACAAAGTAACTATTCAATGAAATGCTAACAAGATCATATTAAAATCTAGCTCTATTCCTGAGGCCTACTCTCTCTCTCTCTTCTGAAAAGAAAGATTAGCAAGTGTTGGAGGGGTCTTTAAAGAATGGCAGCAGAAATGAGGACTTTCTCCTTGATTAACGTAAAGATGGAAGGAGAACAGATGCAGGAATCAAGTTCTCACACTTGAGAGTCCCTGTGACCTAATGCAGTTCTCGTTTACTCAATGCCAAGCTTTGAGAAACACTTCCCTTCCACACGAGCTCTGCTTAGAACACACTTTGGACTTTCTTGCTTACCCAATACTGATCTCTTCCAAGGATTCCTTTTTCCCCTGCAGCCTTCTCCCACCTAAGTGCTTATTCTTCCATGGCCCAGACTCTAGGGAGTTGAGTTGGGTTGACAGATGGGCCATCTCTGTTGCCCTCATTCCAGCCCACCCCATCAAGGAGTCACCACCTTCCTGTGAAATTCTCCACTCACCTGAGGCACCACCTTTCCTTATTCCAATAATCCTGTCCCACTACGACTACTGTTTCTGCTTATTCATCAAAAACATTGGCATCAGGCTCATGTTTTAACATCCCAAATGAAGCCCTTAACAGTATGCTTTCAATATCCAAATGAGTAATCCACCCAATACTCCAACCTAGTAGTTCTTTTACTTCTCTAATCCAACAGACTTTTACTTTTAATCTACCTCGTTCAACCTTAACCACAGCCAAGCACCCACTTTGGCGCTGATGCATATTAGACTGTAAATCCCAATATCCCACACCCAGAAGTTCCCATACTTCCAGTTGTCCCTTGCCCCTAACCTCATAAGCATTTTACTGGAATCTCAGGGGCCCATTCAGTCTCCATACCCTTCATTTTCTCCCAATCAGCTTCCTCTTGCTTTTACTTGCTTCTCTGCTTATCCTAGAATCCATAGCTGAAAACCAGACCTGTTCCATCCGTAGGGTCTTCCACTTCACCATCCCATCCTCACTGAGCCTCTCCTTAGCAAAATCAGGCCCTGGATCAGGAATACCATTCTCCCTTTCTGCTCCTAGACTGCGGGAGAAAATGGCCCCGCCACGTCTGCATCTGCATCAGAGCTGCATTAACACTGTGTTTCTCCGACGGTAGAAGGGCTGTGAGTACCAGCGGACCACGGTTCATCTGCCTGTCCACTCCCATCAGCATGTATTCCAAAGTTTTGCCTCTTTTTTCAAGCCAGCTAACCTCAAAACCCCTCACTGTGCGATTAGCCTCACCCTTCAACTGAGAAAGCTGAGGTAAATAGACACATACTACTTCACCTTCCTACTTCTATAACTGTAAGCCTGTCTATGAATACACCCATCCTCACCTCTGGTCTCAGAGATTCAGACACCTTCCTTTGAATCAAGGCCAACCCCTCCACATTGTTATTAATTCCATCTGCTACCATCTCCTTTAGAACATCATTCCATCAATTATCCCAGGGCTTTTCAACCCTGCTGTAAATTAGGATGACCTAGGGAGCTACACAAATTGTATGGACGTCTGAGCCCTACTATCAGACCAGCTTCATGTGAGGTTCTGTTTTTCTTAAGCAGCAAACTCCTTACTGCCCCAAGCCTAAGTGGTTCCAATATGCAGCTGGGGCTGAGAACCTCTGATCAGTCCCTCCCTCTTCTATCTTCAGCCCTCTTCCTTCCCTGGCTTTCTGCCCCAAGCTTATAAATATACTCAAGTCAGTTATATTGAAAAGAAAATCTTTCCTTGATGTTCAGAGACTTCAAGACTTTAGTCCTTAAAGCTCTTGAAAGAGTAGCCCCTACTTGGGATCCTACTAATCACAACCCAGCAATTTCTAAAGCCACTACAAACTGGTTTCCAACATCTCTAAAGCTCTGAAAACATATGTAATCAATAGCCTTCACATTCCCATACTTAGGAGATATGTTTGGTCTCATCCTCCTGGGTCTACTGCTGTCCCCTACCTTGACAGGGCTTCTGTGGCTCCACTCTGTAGGGCAGAAAAAATAATCCTTCAAAGGCAGGGATGATGGCATATTCCTTTTTGCATCTGCAGGGCCTAGCACAAAGATGCTCAATAAATGTTGATATGAACAGAAATAGAACCAGTAGGGCTTCCCAAGGCTTTTCTACACTGGAAACCACCCAGGGACAGGTTGGACGATAATCAGGGTAGTGATATCAACCAAGCAGGTAATTCAGGAAAGAAAGGGACACTGAAATAATTATACAGTGTTTTTGAAATATTTATTACCAAATAATCAGTTTTAAATTATAATACAGTCCTGTTAGAGGGATAGATAAAATGTTATATATCCATAAATTTGAATGCTACTCAGCAAAAAAAAAAAAAAAAGAATGAACTACCAACACATGGTATGACATAGACAGACCTCAAAAACATTAACCTCAGTGAAAGAAGCCAGACACAAGAGATGATATATGGCATGGTTTCACTTAGCTGAAATTTTCTGAAAAGGAAAATTTATAGAGATAAAAAGCAGATACCTGGTTGGTGGTATATATGGGCATCAGGGACCTTATCAGGGTAATGAAAATGTGCTAAAAGTGGATATGGTGTAAAACTCAGTAAATTTACTAAAAAAATCATTGAACTGTGCATTTGAACTGGGGAATTTTATGATATGCAAAATATACCCTAATAAAGCTGTTAAAATTAGACAAACATAAAATTTTTTCTATTTATAAAAAACATAATCCAGTTTTATTAAAAACTACTTTCAAAAATAAAATTATTTCTTAAATTCCAAAATAACATATATCTGAGATGACCACTAAACCGAATGGGACAACAAGGTGAGCAGATATGAACGTCAGAACACCTCACAGACCAACAACTCCCTGTCAACCCAGAAATGGGCTGGTCTCTGGGATTAACAGGACAGAGCACCAGAGAATAAGTCAATTTACCTACTATGCTTGCCCAACATGCACAATTTTTCCTTCACTTAAAAATTAAGCATCTATTATATCTTAGGCACCATCCTAGATGCTAGAGATATGAAGATGAGTAAGGAAGGGTCCTTGCCCTACAGACACATGATGACTTGCAGGACAAAAGCGACTTAAAATAAATGCAATCCAGTGCAAGATGTGCTTTTTTATTTTTTTTTTATTTTTTATTTTTTATTTATTTATTTTTTTTATTTATTCATGAGAGACAGAGAGAGAGAGAGAGGCAGAGGGAGAAGCAGGCTCCCCGCTGAGCAGGGAGCCCGATGCGGGACTCGATCCCAGGACCCTGGGATCATGACCTGAGCCGAAGGCAGACGTTTAACCATCTGAGCCACCCAGGCGCCCCAAGATGTGCTTTTTTAGAAATACGCACTGAGTAGGTAGGGGTTTGAAGACAGACCAAAATGTCAATTCTACCTATGAGGAGGAGGGAGGCAGATCAGAAGGTTTCCAAGGGCATGTGACCCTAGAAGGGACAAGAGGGCAGGCTAGCATATGGCAGGCACTTATTAGGCACTGGGCATGGAAATCCCTGTCCCTTTTAAGTGAAAAGGCAACAAATTAATCCACCTTTGCAAAATGAGCTGATTGCTGAGAAAAGAGAAGATGAAGGTGTTGGATGGGCTGATTTTCATTTAAAGTTGCTATAGAAATACGTCGATTTCAGACGTAAGAAAAGAGAAACGGACAGAGGGAAGTGGATTGCTCAAGGTCACACAGAAGGTGGCAAAGCTCAGAGCTGGGAACAGCCTCTGGATATTCTAACCCAGGTCTGGGGCTCTTTCTTGTTGAAAGGTCTCCTTTTCATAATTTCAGATTAGGACAACTGCATTTGATTTATGTTAAGTTTAAAATTATATTAACTTTTTTTTCTCTCTTTTGTCAATAATTATAATTTAAAAACAAATATGTTAACGTCTTTTTAAAAAGCTAGCAAGAGAGAGAATGGAGGAATGAGGCATCTCTTGCCGTTTAAAAGAAATAATTTTTCTTTTCTGGAAGGTTCGATTTTATGTATAAAAGTTCTCATAAAACTGTCAAACCTACTGACTCTTAACCAAAAAAAAGCAAATCAAAGGTAAAAGGACAGATTAGAGATAAAAACAAATGCAGTCCACGGAAAATACTTTTCATAAGATAAAGTCCCAAGGAAGGTAAAAATTGCATTTGTTTGCTGAGAATATTCAGTCCACAATCAGAACCTCACCAGTTGGGAATTTTAATCATACGAGATCACTCGGCACCGAATCACCTACTGATGACAATACACTGAAATTTTTACAGTGCATTGAGAATCCAATTAAAGAAAAAATTAATCTTTTATTTATTTTTACCTTACACTGACAAAAGCTTAGCTCTTAGAGCTACAATTGTGATTCATGCCGTGCAAAGGCAATTAAAAAACAAAGTGGGAGCAAGCATACTCAGCACTGTAAGCAAAGATCAGATACTCACTATCATGCTAGGATTCCTTCCATCACCATTACAAGGGCATTAGGTTTGCAGATGGCTTCTACTGCATCCCATTAGGGAGCTGGGATTTTGATATGCTAGAATTCTGAACAGTTGACCAGAGTGCTAATTAGGCCAGAGTTGTCAGCATACTCCGCCTGCATGGGGGGGCGGCGGCACTGGGTTTACAAACACCTCTGCAGTTAGTAATGCTGGGGACCAGATTTAGACAGCGCTAGGAATAATAAAATATATCTTGATGAAACACTGGTCATGTTGACAGCAATTCTCATGGCACCAGTGGTGTCTGTTCACTGACTGGGCCGCGGAAACAAAATTACTTCTCTTTCCAGAAGGACTTGCAATCCAAACCTGACAGGTTTATCTTTTTTTTTTTTTTAATTTAATTTTATTATGTTATGTTAGTCACCATACAATACATCATTAGTTTTTGATGTGGTGATCCATGATCTGACAGGTTTATCTTACCTTGACTTTAGACTTACCTCACCCTGGGAGGTCTACAGAGGGGCTTCAGAAATCCAGAAACCATGTGCACAATGAATGATTATTTTTCTGAGAATCAGATCCATAGGTATTTTTTTTTCCAGATTTTCAAAGGAGTGTGGAAGCTTCCCAAAATTTGAGAACCTCTGGGAATGCACCTACATTTCTCTAGTCTGGTGAAATCCAACAAATGGCCTGACCCCCAGTTACCCCAAGTAGCACAGAAGGAAATGCATATTCTAGCTATTCTAAGCTCTGTCTGTCCCTCCCACCAGATCATGAATCACTAGCGATCGAACCGTTTCTGTACAGCATCCAAGGCAGTAACTGCCCTGTAATGGGTTCTCAATAAGAATTTGTTCGATTTCACTGAAGTGAATAGAAGAAGGAGCTATGTCATGTATAGATCATACAGTTATATATAATTTGAAGCCCCCAAACCGAACCATTAACCATGGGATGAGTGTGATCATTAATCCAGGCTCCCAGGCAATGGTGTGCACGGGCCTGGCATGTAGGGATGCTCTCCTGTCTCTTCCCCTTTGTTTCTCAAATGTGAAAATGTGAAAAATGTGTATAAAATACTGCAAAATAGGGGCGCCTGGGTGGCTCAGTTGGTTAAGCGACTGCCTTCAGCTCAGGTCATGATCCTGGAGTCCCGGGATCGAGTCCCACATCAGGCTCCCTGCTCGGCGGGAAGTCTGCTTCTCCCTCTGACCCTCCCCCCTCATGCTCTCTCTCTCTCAAATAAATAAATAAAATCTTTAAAAAAAAAAAAAAAATAAAATAAAATAAAATACTGTAAAATAATTATTAAGCCACATATTTGAGCTGAAACCAAGAAAGGGAAATTTCCAGCTATAAAACATCAAGAAGGAATTAATATCCCAGAAGCGAGCAGGAGTGGAAGCCAAATGACTCACCCACCTGACATGCCCTTTATGGGGTCCTGACAGCACTGTGGGAGCTGAGTCCAGACCTCAGACCACAGACAACAGGGGCCTGGACTGAGCTACTCGCCTAAAACAGGACACGCAAGGACCAGAGAATTCTACCTTCGGCTTAGAGAAGCAGCAAAGAAGCTTGCCATGAGCATGGGGCCTGGGTAGCAGGGTCACCCAAAGAAATAGGAGCCCCCTTGGCCTGGGATGGGATGGATATTGAGGCACAGGAAACCTAGACTGAGAAATGATCATAAAAACAGATCCAGAACTAGTGAAAGCCCCTGGGGCCTTATTGGAGACACAAAATCATCTCTATGGGTGTTTCTATGACCCAGAGCACACAGGACTGTTCTGGAAAGCCCCTACACAGAACATGAGCTCACAGTCAATAAATTAAAACCTGTTAAAAACCTTTTACATCACCTCCATTGTTCACAGTTCTATATAACTGGACATAAATACCTAAAACAAAAGTGAACCAGACCCACTGGAAAGTTTTTAAATGGTTTTCTAAACAACTCAGATTAAGTAATCATCAAAACCACATGAAGACAGCTGACCTCTAGGAATAAGCTATTTATGTTTTTTTCTCTGTTCGTCTTTCTGTTTCCTGCTCTTCCCAATGCAGAATAAGAATTGGCAATTTTCTTACTTGACAACACCTTTCTCTGTTTCTATTTCTGATAGTACTGGTACTAGACTTTTCTAATACTGTATGGGATTTGTGTGTGCATTTTGAAAGGAGTAACACAGAATAAGCCTTGATACTGCCATTTATTAGAAGCTACTTAAGTCTATTCTGGCTAGGAAAATTAGTGTTCTACCCTGTTCATCCTAGCTTTCTAGGTTCTTTATACTGGGGCTTGAGTCCTCAGGAACCTTGTGGGAAAAGGTGATTGGCTGAGGTCAGGATTCTGTGTCTTTGTAGTTTTAGACAATAATATGATTAAATAGCACCAATCTCACCCTAATTGTTTATAAAACCTACAGAATACACTCAAAGATATATCCAGGGTAAAATATACCTTCTGTGCTAAGAGAGAATGAAAGAAATGAAGTAAACAATCAACAGAAGAGGCTATAAAAAGTGTAAGGAAATATGCCCTTGGAAAGCCAAAAGGCTGATTTAAAGATTAAAAAAAAAGTAATTAACTAGAAAAAAGGGAAAAAAATGATAGATTAATAGAGTTTTTTTTGAGAAAACAACCTCAATATACCCTACAAATCTCTAGCTAGCAAGAAAAAAAATGCAAATATATAATATTGGCTATAAGAAGTGAAGACGGAGATACAGGTTTTTGGCTGAGCAAAAACCTGAAAGAACTGTATGTTCATGAGTTAGGGAATTTGAGTGTGTGGGTAATTTTGTAGGAAAATATGTTATAGAAATTAAATGGGACACCTAAATAGGCCAAAAAACAAAGGAATCATAGAAGAAGCCGGAAATTACTCATTTATAATAAGCTCCAGGCCAAGACAGTTTCATGAGTGAATTAGAAAGAATCAGTATGCCAATTAGTTCCGGAATAGAGAGAAAAATAACTCAATATTAGAAAATGTAAAAAAAAAAATGGACTATATCAAAAATCAAGGAGAAAAAACACAGGAGTCTGTTGATTATTGACTTAAGCAAATACTTGACAAAATTCAACATTTATTCCTGATTAAAAAAAAAAGACTGAATAAAAATGGAATAGGGATAATTCCTTAAAATGGCAAATGCATGTATTTCACAGCATTAGCTTGAACCATTAAGATTTACACTAGAAGCATTCCCAAAAAAGCCCCAAAATGTGATAAAAGTATTCATTTACATCATTATCATTTAACATTATTTAAAAACCGCAAAGTTTTGAATATTAAAAATGAAAATTATTATTTGCAGATGATATACGAACATACCTAGAGAGTCCAAAAATAGCCAACTGAAAATATTATAGTCAATAAGCATTCAATTAAATGACCAGCTAAAAATTCAAATAACATAGTTTTCTTAGTTTAGGAAAGAATGTAAAAGATCTCCTTCAAACTATTTATAAACAAAAAAATTATATGCAAATTTAAGAAAATGCGTGAGACTAATAATAAAAAGAAGTACTAACTCGTCTTTTTGGGAGAAGTGACCTTGAAAAAGTGATTGTGACAGCCTATCTTGAAGAATAAATTTGTAAGAATAGCTGGGGGCATGAGGAATAGAAGAGGAAGAGTAGAGGGGGTGTACCACCACCAGAGATAAATGCTACAGTATTATACAGTGTGAAATAAGCAAATCCATAAAATGGAGAGCCCAGAAGGAGATCCCAGAAGGTGATAACAGTGGCATTACAAAATGATAAAATAAGGACCTATTCCCTAAATGTGCAATTGGCTGGTTGTTTGGCTCCGGATCAAGCTTGACCCCATTCTCAGGCTTTCCACCAAAACAAATTCCAGCTGAACCAAAGAGTTCTATTTTAAAGACTAGAAGAAAATACGGCTGAGCAAAAACCAAGATCTGAATCAACATAAATAACTGAATATGCCAGGAATGGGGGAAAATCTTTGTTAGCAATATTAAACAACAACAACAAAAACAGAATTAACAATAAAGGTGTATACATTTTACTACAAAAAATAAAAAAACTTAAAAATCCTACTGTGAATGAAATTAAAAATATAAACAACATACATGTAGGAAAAACATTTACAAAATATAAGATACACGGTTTTACTAATCCTAAAATAAACTTTCTATAAATTAATAGGAAAAAGATGAACATCCAAATAGAGAAATAGGTGAAATATACATAGATAATTTATAAAAGAAGAAATACAAAGGGGTAATAAATGTGAAAAGGCAGACTCATGGTTAATCAAAAACATGCAGGTAAAATTATGTGATATTACTTTTCTGTTTCTCCGACTGGCAAAGATACAAAAGTCTGACAATAGTGAGTGTTGGTGTGGGTGTGTGGAAACAGGCAAACTCATCCACACTGGTGGGAGTATAGTGACCTTAGCATAAGGAAATTTGGCTAATTATATCAATTAGCGTTTTTCATAATCCTTGATCCACTTAGAAGAATTAATCCACAGAAGGCAACTGGTCATATATACAAAGTCGTAGTATTGTTAATAACAGTGCAAAAACCCCCAACAACCTCCCCCCTACACAAAATCAAAGACATACATTAAATAGAGATGTCAGTTTCCAGTTCAGAATGTGAGGAACTTGGAAGTCATCACTCCCACCCACACAGCAAGAAAAAGCTGAACAAACTTTAGATCAGCAACTCTTCTTAGATCCATCAGAAAACTGAAGTCACAGGGCAAACAACTGCCCCCAAATTGGAGAGATGACAGGCAGATACAGAGAATCACAATGTCCTGGAGCAGAAGCCAATGAGCAGATCTCTCTATAGAAACCAGGACTGTGGTATGAAGACTTATTATGTAAATTGGGGGGTTACTGGAAGCTTAGTGGGGACATGTTTGAGAGTTAAAAACTCCAGGGGATATTCAGTCTTAGGGGGGCTCGTCCACTTCTGTGAGTTTTACCTCCAGGAGCCCTAGCAAGTTTTCACACTGAAGATCAGAGGAAAATCCCATTGTCCTTCTGGCAGAGGGACGGGGAAAAGTAGGCATTTTTGAAATAAACCCAGGGCATTCTATTCTTCTTAACAAGGCCTGCCCTCAAGAGAAATACTTCAACAGAGACTAACCAACTGTTGCTAGAATCATGGAGGTTAAAGGTATATCTAGGAGGTCTCAGATAGATATGAGGAACACATTACTGGAAATTGGGGGAAAAGTAATCACCATTATAAAGTGGCAGAGGACTTGGCTTAATAGTGTTCTGCTATGCTGTGGAAGGTAGAAGTTGTCAGTGATGCATCTGGATATTTAGCTGAGATAATTTCTAAGCAGTGTTGAAGGGAAGGGCTGGTTTCTCTTTGCTGTTTATAGCAAACTCCGAGAGGAGAGAGATAATATTGAAGAAAGAAGTGTCATGCAAAAAGGAACCAGAACTTGAAGATTTGGAACATTCTCAACCTATCTGTATTGCAAACAATGAGAAAGCATGAGCCGGAGAGAACACCAAAGTGGCAGCTAGACAACCACTGGCTAAGGGAAGTAGGCATGCCATTTGTGGGGCCAATCAACCATCTGAGGAGAAGTCTATTAGTCTAAAAAATAGCAAGAAGAATTAAATAAATAAAAATTAAATAACTCTAGAAACAATCTAAATGTTTTTCAGTACTACCTAAACAATGGTAGAGTCACACAACTAAACACTACGTAGTCATTAAAGAGTGTGATACGTGGTTATATTCATCAGTAAAGAATCTCCTATCAGATCATATTATGTTGCAAAACTGCTAACGTATTGTGACACAATCTTACAAAATTAATTATCCACCGGGTTATGTGTGTATGTCAACATAGAGCAATGTCTGGAAGAACCAGGCAATGGTCAGAGAGGGCAAGAACCATGCTTGTCTGTACACCACTGAATCCCCAACACCCAACCTGCACACAGTAGGTACTCAATAAATATGTCTGAAGGGAAAATTTGAAATAAATTCTTTTGTGTAGTTTTCTATATTGTTTGCCTTTTTTTTTTTTTTAAACATGAAACCATATTATCACTATAGTGGAACAGGGACTGGAAGCTATTTTCACTCTAGACAAGTCAATCTATGTACTTTAGGGCAAAACTCATGATTGGCTCTTGACACTGTTTGAAATTCATTGAATAACTGCTCAATTCCCTGTTTTATCGTATGAATGTAGGTCCAGTCCTACGTAGCTTTTCTTTCGAGAAGCACCTTACAAAAATAATTGCCTATTACTTCTCTTCACCATGCGAGGTATAGTGGTGGCAATATTCCATTTCAACCTTTCAAATATATTTTTTCAGACGAGAATAACCCTCTGAAATCGGAATGACTAAAATGGCTCATTTTGTTTTCCTTCCAAAGCATTCAAAGGAGTTGTTTTCCTTCTTTTTCTGTCAACCTCCAGGCGATATGGTAGATTTACCTCTCCCTTTCCAAATGATGGCAGAAATGTTTCCCTGGAAATAGCAACTTCTTCGAATTAAAAAGCTGAGATTGGATCACCGCAAATACAAAATGTCTGGGCAAGTGAAAATACGAAGTCCCGTTTCTCCCAGCACACACTTTGAATTACAGCTTCTCATGGCACCTCCAGCAGACTACAGCTCACCAGTACCAGTAATAAAATTGTTTATCTTTGTGCTGCAGATTATAAAGTTTATATAAGAAAAATCTATAATGACATCAACACTGACTACAATATTATCTATTTTACTTCGGGGAAAAGATACATTGGGCACACTGACTGACTCACTCCCAAGAAGCCAGCAGGGTCGGTGTCACTGTCTCCGCTGGTGGCATCATGTCTACTCTCCCCTCAGGACTCTGCCTGGGCCAAGTCCACCCCTTACTCACCGACTCCCCACCATGCCAGGCTCAGGATGCTTCCACATCACCAACAGCTTTTTAAAAAAGTGCAAAACCCCAAACCCTCGCTGAATGGCACTGGGCAATAGTTGAACCATCTCCCAGTTGGAAGGAATAGAGTGGAAAGAAAGGTTAAACCTTATTTACCTAATTTCTAAAAAGGTAATAGTAGGACCAACATGACTGTTCACACTCTCACAGGATATTTGTTAGCTCTGCGGTGAAACAACCTCAGAGTCTGTCCAGCCCAAAGCCTTCATGTCCGTCTGGAAAGGAGACTCTGAAAGTTTAGTTTATTCTGACAGACATTCACTGTCAAATCATTCCGGATTCAGCTGAACAACATTAATAACAGTAAGGACAAAAAGCAATTCTAAATTCAAACACTTTAACTCTTGTGAGGAATGCTGTGCTCCCAGAACATGTCATGCGGACATTTCTCTTGGAATAGTTAATGCCCCATGTTGTAAAACAAAAACAGAAACAAACAAAAAGAAACTAGCAGAAAGCAGGCAGTAATTATTCTGATTAATTCTAGTCCTGGTAATGTGGGGAAACCCAGACAGTACTAACTCCCTCCTGCCTCCCACAGTCATATCTCTTGAGGTAAAAATGAGCAAAACATGGCTAGAACTGCTCCGTTAATTCAGGTAAGAAGCAGGGCACTTAAAACCACCAACCACCAGACCTTGAAATTTTTCTGCTTTCACCACCTGGTTATACCAGGGTTTTGCATTAATGGTTACAGATCAAGAAGATTTTCTACTAAACAGATTAGACACCTGTAATGTCCTGAAATGAGAGTCAGGAGTCTAATTTCTGGTCTAAATTATTTCCCTCATCAGCTGTTTATTTCTGATAAGCCTTAAGGCTCCTTCCAGCTCCGACATTCTTGGAGTCTATGATCATACAGTACTAAGGTTCCAAACGGACAACCGCAAGCCAAATCAGCCCAACAGACACATTCTGTTTGGTCCACACGTTGCTTTTGGAAATCATGGAATTAATTAGCAATATTCAAAATTGAGGGATTTCACCCCAAAATCTGAATTTCTGGCTTTTTTCTTTTTTTTAAATCGTAAGATCTGGAAATACTAAATGATTCCTGGCTGGAGTTGGGCGGTGGCTTTCATCCTTAAACAAGGTACTACCTCTTCAGTTTGCCACAGTCCCACTGCTCTCTACTGTCCACACAACTCAAAGGTCAAAGTCAGTTGCCATCGGTCTTCATGCTGTGATGCTTCTCTTACACTTGAATGGAAATAAAGTGAAATATTTCTTGTATCCATATTAAAAGCAGAAATATGACAGATTCGAAGAGCTGAATGTGCCATAAAAAATGTGAGAAAGTAATATTCTTCACTTCCACATAAAAATATGGTAGGTGTTTAATATGCAAATAAGCATGTCTGCATTGGAAGAACACAACATAAGCTGCCACTTTGAAATAAACCACAATAAATGCTGGCATAAGGAAAGATTTGTGATGAAAACTTAATAAAATGAGAAACAGACCTTTTTATTTGTTTCTATTAGAAACCATGAGCTCTGTTTCTTGAAAGTGAGGGAAATGGCTGCTGCATCTGTGAAGGTATGAAGGTATGTGGACTGAGTGAAAAAGTGGCTGGGCATTCAACCTCTTAGGGGTGGTGGGTTTACAAAAATGTGCATTGAGTGTAGCTATAGTTACGTTTTCTGAACAAGCAGGAATAACCTTGTATAAATGTAAGGGTAATCTGAAACTGGTGTTCAGGATATTGAAGAATTAATGGGAAACTTACAGGACAAGTTACACGAAAAAGGTAAATCACTTGTGATATTTTTTAGTGCAACTGATGAGAGCATCACAAGCCACAATTATTTGTGGGGCAAAGAGAACTTTGATATGATTGAACTGTTGGACATGGTGCTTGTGAAACAGCAGCAGGAAATTATTTATTTTGGTAGGCTGAAAAAGGTTTTTATGATTTTTGGTTTTGGGTTTTCTTTTTAGAAGTTTAGTATAGTAAGCATGTCTAAAGATAGCCTTTCTGTGGGTAGTAATTTCATATGTTATCAAACATAACATATTCATGTTATGTGACAGTCAACAATATATTTTTTTAAGATTTTATTTATTTGAGGGGGGTGGAGAGAGAGAGCGAGCGAGCGAGCAGGGAGAGAAGCAGAGGAAGAGGGACAAGCAGATTCTGCACTGAGCACAGAGCCTGATGTGGCGCTCAATTTCACGATCCTGAGATTATGACCTGAGTTGAAACTAAGAGTGAGACACTTAACTGACTGAGCCACCCAGGCAACCCTCAACAATATTTTGAAGAGCAATTTAAGTCAGTTCATTGAATAATTCACCAAGAAAGGCTTTGCACTTAAGAGTTAAGAACAGAAGATAATAAAATTATAAATTAGAAACACTCCTATGGCTTGAACCACAACAATTCAATGCTTGGCTGGATGAACTGGACATACGATATGGTATTTAGTTATACAATATAAAGTCAGGTGGTAGTGCTGAAGATGTTTTTTTTTTCCTTGTTGAAAGGAATAAATTTATTTTCATCATGCAAGCAAAACTGTGATGGTGAAAAAGCAGATCAAAGACTTGGCATTCTTGGTGATGCTGCAACCCATCTCAAATACTTTGAATACTCTTCTGTTTAGATACTCACAAACAGTACATGAATATAGGAATTGACTGGTCAAGTCATCTAGTATGAATGATTCAGTTCACTTTCCTATTCTGTAATCAGTCTCCAGAAATGAAAATAAGGGCCTGAACTCTAGTCCCCAAATTGTAAAGTTGAAAACAATTCCTCCAAATTGTTATCTGATTTCAAAGCTTATGAGAATAAATTACCAATGTGTAATTGACATTTTTCATTATCATATGTGTTCAGTCTGCTTCTGACTATGAAGGAGTAGCTTGTATCAGGTCAACTCTCACACTGAAAATATCAACAACCATAAAAAATATACAAAATACATAATTTAGCTTCTTGAAAGCATCAGAGAACAACTAAAGTAGCCAGGATTTGAGCAGCCAACATACCAGCATGAAGAAAAACACACTAAGATGTGAGCTAGACTTCTCCTACTGCTTTCCCCGCTTGGAGCCTTTGCTGATCTGTAGTACAGAGCAGCAACCTAAGCTTCCAGCAGTCTCACAAGCTGATATTGTCTGTTTTTTTTTGTTTTTTGTTTTT
This sequence comes from Halichoerus grypus, assembly GCF_964656455.1. Lineage (NCBI taxonomy): Eukaryota > Metazoa > Chordata > Mammalia > Carnivora > Phocidae > Halichoerus > Halichoerus grypus. The sequence goes on from NC_135715.1 coordinate 71,535,034, forward strand.
CTCTCAGTTTTCAGTTATTTGGTCCTCTCTTTTGGAATACTTGGTAATTTTTAAACATAATGCTACTTTTTGTGTATGAAACATCTTAGAGGCTCTAGATATTGTTATCTTCATCAAGAAAGGATCTAGTTTTTATCTGGCTGCCAGTAAGAGTATAGGCAGATAAACAGTCAGATTTAACAATATAAATAAAGAAGAATTGTACACAGATGAAAATGAGTCACCTCTGGAGATAGTGAATTTCTTATACTGACAGGAAAATGTCCAGAAATTTGACCAAGCACTCTGTGGAAGTGTTTCATAAAGGATTATGGCATGTGAAGTATGGTTGGATTAAATAACCTTTGAGATTCCTTTACAAAAAAGATTCTGTGGGTTTTGGGGGCAAACAAACTAATACGCTAAAATGAGACAGAGTGCAACCCAAACATCCAAATTCAACTAGATTTCATGCTTCAAAAGCAACATAAAACAGGGAACAGATCCATCTGAATCTCTGTTGTTAGTAATTATATAGCTGTTGCAGAAAAGTCAAGGGAAAAGGAAACTGCATTTAATATAGCTCATACTAAAAGTATCCTTGATCCTAGACCATGATAAAGCAGATCAAGAAGACAGGCTGTTTTTAATAATGGCCAAGAAGAGAATAAAGGAAAAAGATGAGACTAAAGTACTTTACAACAACAACAAAAGAATGGCTCAGACGCAGAAATTACATAAAAGCTGGAGGTCAAGACAAGATTAAAGCCAATAACCAAGATGGAACTGCAGCAAAAATCAGGATTCACTGCCAAAAGCTGGAGGTCAAATCAAGTGATGCATCAAAGGTAGGAGAACCAGCAAAAACTGAGCCTCAGAACCAACGTACCAAAGTCTGGGAACCTTAAAAATGACCACAGCCTACCTCCGTCAAGAAGCCCCATTATGTTCACATCATGGCAGAACCAACAGAACTTCCCAAGAGTGCAGATACACTAGCAACTGGAGGCAGTGTGGTGGCTTACAGCCCTCACATCTCCACAGTATGGATGCTGTCATGCCCACATATAAGGCAATGTACAACAGCTCACAGGGCCATGTTTTAATGGGATAGTGAAAATGTAAAGCCACTCAGCACGAGCCTGTGCATCTTCCAAATTTGGCAATGTGTTTATTTAAAATTTGTATGACAGAGACCACATATACATTTCTAATTCCACATAATTATATAAATACAATATTTTCTTCCTTTTTTTTCTTTTTTCTGTTTCCATGTCTTTCTCTCTTTCTCTCTTTTTTGCTTCCCTGTCCTCTACTCTCCTTGCATCCCTTCTACTGCAGGCAACCTGTTGAGTTACCTAGTTCCTGATGCAAATGTCATTATTTATAAAACATACAGAAACATATAGGGTTATTCTGTCATTGATCATTTTATAAAAATGGGCTTTTATATGCACTTTTTTGCATTTTGCTTTACTCATAGTCTTTCAAGTCATCTGGTAGAGTTCCAATTCATTCTCTCTTTTTTAAGGTTTATTTATTTTAGAGAGAGAGAGAGAGAGAGCATGAGTGGTGGGAGGGGCAGAGGGAGAGGGAGAGAAAGAGTCTCAGGCAGACTCCACAGTGAGTGCGGAGCCTGACACAGGGCTCAACCCCACCACACTGAGATCATGACCTGAGCTGAAACCAAGAGTTAGGTGCTCAACCAACTGAGCTACCCAGGCACCCCAATTCATTCTCTTTAATGACTGCACAATTGATGATGAGATTGCTCCATGATTAATGATGTATTCTATCACTTCCCTGTTGAATGCCATTCATTAGTCCAATTTTTGCCATGACGTGGTCATAAATATCTTTATACATATATCTCATGTAGTAATGCTTTTACTTCTATGAGGCCAATTCCCAGGAGTAAGATTGCTGGGTGAAAGGGTACATATATTTTTAATGTTAACAGATATTGCCAAATTGCTTACCAGAAAGGCTATAAAAATTCACAAATGTAACAATATAATTCTTTTAATATAAAACTGATATATTTTGGAATAAAATGCAAATCTTACATTATTTTTTGGAAAACATATAAACCTTCAATGAACCATGGGACTTTGAGCCATCCACACCATAATATTCTCTAGGGAGTGGGTTTTTTCTTCTGACATGTTTGAGAAGTCCCAGATTACATGACAGAAACAGCGCATTAACCTGTAGGAATGGTACGTAACTCTTGTTCTCTTGTTTGGTGAAGTGTACAACAGCAAGCCTGACATGATTCCACTCCAAGGATAAAATAACTTCTCTCTCAGAGATTAAAGTAATTTATCAGCTCTGCCTGTAATTTTATCTTCCTGTTTTTCACAGAAGGAAAGAAGCACAGCCCAAGTAGCCCAAGAGTTCTCAAATTCTCCTCAGCATGATGGAGAGAGGAAGCTGTCGATGGACAACTTCAAGATTGACTACTCAGCTCATCCCTCCTGGCTGGAAGAGAAGTCAAAAGGTTCAGGTTTCTTCCAGCAGTGACAGGAAATAAGGCCTCAGGTCATCTGCCTTAACATTACAGATACATCCATTGTGAAAAGGAGATATTCGATGGCTGGCACCCCCAACCAGAGGCCGATCTCTCTGTTTCCTGACATAACAGGGACTTTTCTGTTCAGGATGGAGCCACCTCTATTACCTCCAGATTAGGGTCCCAGGCCCAAGTGAAGAGAAAAGAGGACTCAAGGAATTCTGCTATCATTCTAAAAACTGTAACTGCTCTTCTTGAAAGGATTCTAAGATCAAACATCATCTTTACAATGGCTTAGTTTTAGCACTGAAGTAAAGCTTTACAAGTCACAGAACTTATCTGTGTGGTTGTTGATTATCTCTATATATTCAAATGACTTTCTTTGGCTATTCAAAGACATAGAGAGATCCCTTTTCCTCAGCAAAGATTTTAATATTAAAGAGGCCTCAGGCATAAGTAAAAGCAATTCAAGTTTTTAAGAATTTACTTCCGCATTCTATGAATCCTGATGATCCCTACTGAATTCTATAGTTTTGAAAGCTTTGAGAAAAAAATTAATGTTTATTTCATGTTTAAAATTTAAAAACACTTGAAAAAAACAATCTAGACCCTGTTTTGGGAATTCAAATGGAGTTTCCTTGAAGTATCAAGTGATGGTGGCTTTTGACAGTGTGTCTACCTCTCTGAATTCTTCATATGAAAAGCTTTGATATTTTAATATTAAAAATCTAATGCTGTCATCTTCTCCTCTCCATGGTATAAATGAGAACATGAAAAGCAACTTAGAAGTTTAATAGTTAAATTTGGTCATAATGTCAAATGTTATTTGGCAGAACCCACAATGAATTATCCCCAGATATTTTATACCATTTTCATCTTTTAAACGTGCAACTTTTTATTTGAGCTAAAAATGAACATAAATCTGAGAGATCTATGAAGAATCTGTAATGTTACCTTTTTAATCTGAGAGGGGCTGTTTCATTAGCATGTTCTAAGATAGGATGACATGATGATGATGAGACACAGGCTAATATTAACTCCGTGAAACACCGGAAAAGTACAGCCAGCACTAACTTAAATTTAATATGGCATTTTTGGGAGACACAGCCTTACTTCTAACAGACATACCAATTCTGTTAGGTTGTGGAGTAATAAATATATAGAGTTTATTAAAGAGAAGCACAATTTCTTATTTACTTCGACTGTTGACACGTTGTTAAAAACAATTATACAGAATTTAGTACATCCCAGACATTAATTATTCTTAATTATAAATGTCATATTATCATTCTTGCTGCACAAGGCAAACCAGGTATTTAGTAACAGAAAGTATTCTTTCCATCAGCAAAAGAACACAGTGATAATTTATCACCAGCAAAGCAGTTAGACTTTCTGACATCACCTTACCTAAACTGGTAAAAACACTTTGATGCTAATTTGGTAAGACAAGAGAACTAAAGAGAATTCATTTCAGTTATTTAAATCCTGTCACTGATGTCCATGCCTTATGGCCCAGATAAACTACTCAGATGTCTCTTTCTAATCATGCTTCCTGAATTAATCTTTCAGCTGGTGGATCATGATATGATCCACTGATAGAATGCCACCCTCAATTCTACGACAATAAAGACAGATGGAAGCAGGGGTTGAAAGGATACAGAATTGTACTGTTGTGATAGACAAATGTTAGGATAACACCACATAACTTTGAAAATTATTATTTTTTAAAATCAGGTTTGGGGACAAGTTGAGAAAGCAAAATACAATCACACTTTGATGTATATCCTCTGCTCCCAACATATGCCAATGACAGATTTAAAATATAAACAGAAGTAACTGTGGTCATCTTCCAAATGAAGACAGAATTGTGAATCAGAATTTGAACAGAACAAGAAGCTGTGGGAAGGACCCACAAGGCTCTCAGTCTGGAGGAAGGCTCCTATGGGGTGAGGGACACACAGTGCTCCACTGTCTAAGGCAGCCATCAGAGAAGAAGCTAGCCTTGTAAAGAATGTTGAACAAACCTGCAGCTCACTGCAGACCTAGAGAAGTTGGAAGAGGCAGACACAGCCTGATGACCAGGAACCACAGCAGCCCCCTCACCTCCCACTATGTCCGGGTATGGTGACTGAATCAGAGATAATATCATCATGGCACAGGGACTCAAATCCCCTGAACAGACCTTATTCTGGATTGGAGAACCCAGAGTTTGGCAGGCAGACACAACCATAAATAGCGAAGGCAAGAGAAAAAGAAAAACCACTGTAACAACTAAATGAGCCCATAACAAAAGCTGCAAAACATAGTAACACATTTAATGCTAAGAAAGACAGCCAACAAAAACTACATGAGTTTACTGTGAATGAGTTCATTTTATGGACTAGTCTGACAAAGATTTAAAATAAGTATGTTCAGAGAAATAAGTTAAAACATACCCATTAAAAAAACAATAACAATAAGACATTATGGGATGAGAAGAGGCAAAAATGAAACAACATATGGATACAGAAGAGAATTGACTGGAATTTTTGGAAATGGCAAATTAGCCACTTAAATAAATAAAACCAGTCCATGTGGGATTAACTCTAGTCTGGACAGTGGAAATGAGATCTGGTGAATCAGAGGAGTTCTGAGAAATCCATCACACCACAAAAAGACAAAGAGGTAAAGAGAATAGTTAAGCAACCTGAAAGATGAAACATAGGAGAAATATCTGAAGAGATAGCAGTTGGGAAATTGTAAGTCACCCCAGACAGTCATACAAAGGATGTGAAGGACCTTTTTGAAGTAAATTACAAAATGTTACCGAGAGACATAAAACTACATTTGAATATAGGCAAGGATATACCATATTCAGGGAAAAGAAAATTTAATATCATAAATATCCGTTCTCCCAAATCATTCTATTAGCTCAAAGCATAACTGGATAAAAAGCCTAATGGTTTTATTTTTTAGCTAAACAAGTTAATCCTGGATTTCATATGTAAGAACAAAGGTCCAAGCATAGGCAAGATGATAAGAAAAAAGAGTGAAAGAAATTTCCTTGCCAGATCTAAAAACTTGACATAAAGCTATAGTAATTAAGACAGTGTGGTGTTGGCACATGTATAAACAGAATGCAGCCAAGTAAAGGGCTCAGAAACAATCCTACATACATGTAAAAAGCAATGATGTGGCAGTGAACCATGGGCATATGTAAAGACAGACTACTTAATAAACAGTTCCTGGATCACAGGCTATTTCTAAAGAGAAAACTGAATGAGATCGCTGCCTCACCGATTGATCAGTGGTAGGAAAAAACCCTATAATATGAAAAGTGAGACTTCAAACTTTAGAGAAAAACATATTGGGGAAAAGAAAAACATAGCCAGAGAAAACCTTTTTTTTTTTTTAAAGATTTTATTTATTTATTTGACAGAGAGAGAGACAGCGGGGAGTGGGAGAGGGAGAAGCAGGCCTCCCGCCGAGCAGAGAGCCTGATGCGGGGCTTGATCCCAGGACCCTGAGATCATGACCCAAGCCAAAGGCAGTCACTTAACCAACTGAGCCACCCAGACGCCCCCAGAGAAGACTTTCTAAAGAAACACAAAAAGCACAGGCCATGAAGGAAAAGACTGATAAATTTGATTAGAATTAAAATTTAAGACTTCTATCCAAAAAACATACCCTAAGGACACTTAAAATATATTTGATAACCATATAACCAACATAGGATTAGCAACCAGAATATATAAAGAAGCCTACAATAAGAAAGAAAAAGACAAAACCTGAATAGAAAACATGGAAGTATATAAATTGTCAGTTTAGAGAAGAAATCCTAATCACAAAAAGTATATATGAAAAAGATGCTCACACAGACTAAAAATCAGGAAGATGAAAATTAAAACAATAAGATACTATTTGCCCTCAGTTGGCCAAAACAGAAAAATCTAACAATAATAACTATCAGCAAAAAAAAAAAAAAAAAACTGTTTATAAAGTGCTAGGAAATGTGAACTAACTAGAATATCCCTTTGAATGGCATTTGGCCATAGCTGGTAGAAAGAACTATGCATGTACCCTACTGATCCAGCAATTCTATGCAGAAACTTTCTTAACAAGTGGCTCTCATCTGAACCTTGAAACAGAAAATAATTTGCAGGATTATTTTCTCAAATCTCCCAAGGATGGTACATAACTAGCACCATCTTGCACAGGTGAGAGGCTAATTCATATGTAAAATGGGTCACATGGGGGCCTTAGGGTTAACTCTCCAGGAAACCCTAGGTGAGCAGCACTCACAGCCCCCTTGCTGGAAATAGTCTAAGTGAAATAGACTATGTGTCCATCAGCAGGAGAATGGATATACATATTGCAGTGTATACCAGGAACTGCATCATGGTCAACAGGAAAAACTCAAGCTATGTATTAATATGGATATATTTCACAAGTAAGAATTTTAAAGAAGTAAGTTGTGAATATTACATTTAGTCTGATACCACCAGTATAAATGTTTAATATATGTAAAAAATATATATTTTAAGTATAGGTACAAATATGTGTAGCAAAATATGAAACACATGCAAGGGGATGATAAGCAGCAAATTCATGATGGGAGAAGAGATTGGGGTTGACAAGATGTTCACAGGAAAATTCAACTGAACTAAAATGTTTTATCTCCTTAAAAATCAAATTACGGAAAATATTAATATCTGTTATACCTTTGTGGCTGGAACATGGGTGTTTGTATTATTCCTTATACTCTTCCACATGTTTAAAATAGCTCTTACTTTAAAAGAAAAATAAAGAAATCCACAAGATCGAAGTCTTTACATTTTCTGACCTGTAACAGCTGCAATAGTTCAGTTTGTGTTATCTTGCCTTGATTATTCTGACAGCCTCTGTGATTCTGGGCTTATACCTCTCAAATTCATCTTCCTCCCTTCCCTGTTGCCAGAGTGAGCTCTTTAAAACATAAATCTGATCACATCACACAGGTCAGCCCGCAGAGGCACCATCTTCAGGATCCTCCGCGAGCATGCAGCCTTTGATGCAGCCCAGACATCCATGTCCAGCGTCATCTCCCAGTTTCTCCCTCATCTGATGCTTCCAAAATGTCAATTTCGTTTAGTCCCTTTGAACACATCACACTGTTTTGCTACTGTCCTTTGGTTTCACTGTCCTGAAACACGGCTCAGCCTTTGCCTTCACCGGGATGAACTGTTTGATTGGTTCAGGCTGGGCTGGGTACCCTCCTCCAGCCTCCATGGAGCCTTTGACATTCCTGTCTTTTGGAATTTGACACTTTGTGTATCTTTCAACACCAGTCTGAAGGATGCTGACTTACTGGTTATTGTAGTTCTTCAGACTTATACAGTGCCTGGCCCAGAAGTACTTAAATGAATTGAATGGTGTTTTGTTTTGTTTTTTTTTTTAATTTTATTATGTTATGTTAGTCACCATACATTACATCATTAGTTTTTGATGTAGTGTTCCATGATTCATTGTTTGCAAATAACAGCAAGTGCTCCATTCAATATGTGCCCTCCTTAATACCCATCACTGGGCTAACCCATCTGTGTTCTATATTTACTGCTACTTTGCTCTTTTCTGGTTCTCCCTGATTCAGTACTCTGTCTCACTGCATAAGAAAACAAGAAATACACTCAGGAATTGGGGCAGTCACTCTCCTATCAGCTCCTACATTGGTTAGCAACCACAGAGAGACTGTCAAGGTATATTTTTATAGGATTTCTACAGTTACAAGACTGGAAATGATCCCTTTCCAACGTTCTACTCATTGGCCTAAAATGTAAACTTATGCTATTGACTCAGTCTCCCCAAAGAGTTAATCCTGGAAGAAAATATGGAATGTGTTGTTTGGTCAGATCCTCTTTTCCAGCACTTCCCCATGGTATCCTCCTCCCTCCCACCCGTTCCCTTCACACCCAGCATGACCTACTGCCATTCTCTTACCTTTTAATTGACCATCCCTGCTCTTCATCTACTCTGGTCCTTACATAATAAATTAAACTGTAGAGTGCTGTTCCCAGATATACTGTAGGCAGCTTGACTGACTATGGCCACAGAGATAAAGTGTTTAGGTTTAGGTTTAGAGATAAATGCCTGAAATGTGATGTATGGGAAATGTGACATGCTTAGCATTTTTACCAGGCAGGTTTCATGCCCTGAACAGAATCACACACCTATTATTCTGTCTACTTACTAACCCAGACCTTTTCCAAGTGAGACAAATGTCTCACTAAATCTCAAACGTCTTAGAAAATTTGACCAAAATATTTAAGACCTAGATGAAGTTTATGAGCATACACACAAACTATAATTACTTAATTTGACTGATTTACTACTCAATAAACTTGCCCAAGTACCATCAATGCTATAATAAAATATTTTGGGACAAAGTAAAATTTGAGATTTATGTTCATCCTTATGGACTTCTATGCTATTAACATCTCCTCCCAGCTTATTTACCACTTGGGAAATAATTCACTGCATTACACTCACCGCTTCACTGACAAATATGTTTTTACAGAGGCCACACAAAGTCTTACTCTCATTGTATGGAGACTTCACTATGGTGAGGGGGAAGGTATAGAAATTGATGATTATGCAAGTTCATAGTCATGACCAGCTACCACACAACCATAGCCATTCAGAAAAATCAGAGAGGACACTCAGGGAAAATATACCCTGGGGTATTTATCTTTCTTTCTAGGTCTGAATAGGAAGGTTCTTGTGAGCAGGAAATGGTGGGCTGACAATTAGCTCCATCTCCAGAATTTCCCAGGCTCATCATTCAGTGAGAAGTCTGGGAGTTCAGCACCTGCTTGGTCCAGCTGTGGTCTCTTGGGCATAACGGCCCAGTCATCCCACAGCTCCAGCCCATCAATTGTACTTTAGGTAGCTCGCCTTCATAAACACTGCAAAAGAGTTTCCGGAAGCGTAGAGAACACAGACATATGTCCCAGCTGCCAAGATAACAAAATCTCAGTTATGCTGGTACCCAGGGAGACAGGCTTTAATTGTCACCTTTCTACCTTAACAACTACTGCTCATCATGTTTTTATACCTGTATCAGACTCCCTGTGAGTCAATTATGTAAAAAAGACCAAAAAAAAAAAAGAAAGAAAAACACATTTGTATATTAGAGATGTTAGTGGCAGTGATGGAATGGGAAGCCACCGAGAGACTGAGATTCTTCTGACATTTTCCCATTTTCTACAGCTTATAGTTGTCTAAAGAGATACTGCCTACAGTACATCTGGGAACAGCGCTCTACAGTTTAATTTATTATGTAAGGACCAGAGTAGATGAAGAGCAGGGATGGTCAATTAAAAGGTAAGAGAATGGCAGTAGGGCACACTGGGTATGAAGGGAAGGGGTGGGAGGAGGATACCATGGGGAAGAAACTCCAACTGGATCTCTGAACTCCCAACAACAGCATGACTCATACAACTTGGGCAAGCTGAAGCACTATGAGATTGTGAAAGGAATATTCGAGAACGCCTATGACCACAACCTTCTGGGCTTCCCCACATGCAGCTGGGTGGCAGCTGTATGGTGGTGCTGCCTGCTTCTGCACAGGATTCCTGGCAGCTCTTCCTGGGTGAGCACACCTATGTTAGCAAGCCAACAGTATGGTATCTTCTCAGGGTAAATCTCTTGAATTTGGTCGTCTGTATTAAAAGGGAAACTGTGGAATGACCGAAGTCCACTATGGTGATGATGTAGGTCATGGTAAATGTCCCCCAGACAACCAGTAGTCAAGGTTTCACAGTCCAGGAATGCCTGGAAAGCAGCCCTTTGCTGACAAATTGCCACAACACTGTCACCCTGGAATGACAATAAACTAAGTTATATATGTGCAGTGCTTTCGCCTGAGAATGGCAATGTGGTCATTAGGAAAAATAATGCCAAGCAAGTGTATCTCTCCCCAGGCAGCACTGAACAGCTGCATCAGAAGATAATATAGTGCATTTCCCTGTGTGCACCCGTGCCCACCACCCACAGGTCCCTGAGCTCTCCTGGGAGTCACTGCCATGGCCATAGTGAGGCCAAATCAATTCCAAGACAGGCAAGTTCCCCCAAACAACTCTTTGGCGTGGGGCTTGGCAAAGGCGGCAGAGCATGTGGACCACTGGATTCTGGAGCTGCATGACCTGGGTTTGAAGCCCAGCGCCACCACTTGCTAGCTTGATAAATCTAACAGGTCAGGTTACTTAAGCTTTCTTTGCCTCAATTTTTCCATCTGATTAACAGGGTTAAAATGGTATGTAAACCATAGGTGGGGGAAGGATTGAGTTATTATGTGAAAAGCACTTGGTATTATAAGTGCCACGTAAGTGTCGGGTATCACTATGTTATTTTTCTTACGACTAGAGCATATTGGAGCAGAGAAAATAGGTGGACCCTCTGAGGGCTTATCACTGAAGAAACTTTCTCCTCCCCGCACCATGGAGCCTGACTGCCAAGGGTCCACCTCAGCTGTGAAATGGAGCTTCCCAACTTAACTCAAAGGGCAATAAATTATGGCTTAAGTAAAACAAAGAAAAACAAACAAAAAGACACGTGGTTGAGCTACATAAAAGAGCAAAAGATTAGTCAAGTAGATTGGCAAGTTAAATAATTAGAGGCGAAATATCTCTTTTTTCTCCAGTGAATTCCCTTTTTAAGTGCCCCCTTGCCTGGACTAGAGAAAATTATTTTCATGCTAGATGGGTATTACCAGCTTTAATGGCTTAACTAAAACAAAGATAGCTTTATAGCTTTATAGCCTTCATATTATGATGAGAACATGAAGAACTGTTATGATAGCTTAACACATGGGGCCATGGCATGACATAAATATTAAAAATCTTAACTGTCTCTTTCCTGAGGAACAAAAAAGATCTCTATAAAAAAAAATTTACTTTTGGTTTTCTATCCTCTTTAGAAATTTCTAAAAGTTCCCAATAATGAATTCTGGAACTTAATGTTTGTGAAAGTCCTGAACAGTCTTTCCCATTGTCCTATGTGCCACCCCTTCTAGAAATGAGATAAACACATAATTTACAGATGCAGTCCAGCAGCCCAGGCTCTTGTGGGGACTCCTGGGGACCCTCTACATAGTGACTACCCCAACTCCTAGTGAGATCCTGGGTTCCAGCCTGCTGGATACAGAGGTGCTTCCTGTAGGTCAGAGCTGACCTGCATCTAATCTGGCCACTGGTGCTTCTCATTCTGATATTTTCTGACTTCCAGAATCTGTGCATGGTCTGTTTACCCCTATGGTGCCTTTGTAGGGGGGTCAAGGGGTTTCAGGGCTAAGCAAGGAGAAAGATGTGACCACGAGGTGGGAGTAGCACACACATGCATTACTGGATGATGCTCTGACAACCTTGCATGCAGGGGAGGCCTCTCACAGCAGCAGACTGTCCAGAGACCACCATACTGGGTTGCTACTTAGACGGGAAAGAAGGCAAGGGAACTCCTTGGGAAGAGAGGGATGGGAGAGGGCCCTTGTGTGAAGTTGCTCGGCAGCACATTAGGAGTCTCAGGGTCAGAGTGTTCTGCAGGGCAGCAGCAGCTTGGGGTCCTTATAGCCCATGGCTTATCTGTGGTTTGTAGATGTTGGGTACAGTTTTGCTGGGTATGCAAAGTAGGCAGGCTCTAAATGGCTAAGAGTCTGCTTATTTGGGTTATGTTCAAAACAATTAGATGTGTAAAAATTTAAGTTTGGTGCTGGTGGGCTTTTGAGCTAACAAGTCTCAGCCTGCTGTGAAGAAATAAACAGCCTGGGGGCCAATATACGAAGGCCATTTTTGGCTCATTCATAGAGCATGCCTATCAGGCTAAATGAACTACAAGACATATATCTTCCTGACCAGTATAATTTATACTGAATGGCTAAGTCATTTAACCTAGGAACTTATTGGTAATTTCTGATGCTTTTGCTATTCCATCACTTCATTCCTCTGAATAAAGCCATAGTTCCCATGTTGGAAAAGTCTATTGCCTATTCATGTTTATTCCACTTCTCTTTGATGCCTTGCCATTGAATCAAGTCCTAGAGAAGACCCATGAGAAGCACCTGAGTTGCTTGATAAAAATAAAGATTCTTGGATCCCAACTGCCCTATCAAATCTGTATTCCTGGGAGGTTAAAAATCAGTAATCTCTATTTTTTTAAAGTTCTCCAGGTGATAGAAGCCAGTCTGTAAGCCAAGATTCCAAGAGCTTCCATGGGGAAATGCAAGATATGACCTCTGCCCTGGAACAATTTTCTTGTTGTTTTATTGAAACAAGAGAGATGCACTTTGGAAACAGAAAAGCAAGGGAAAATTTTCCATTTAGGCAACAGAAAATCATGAATGATACCAGAGAAGTCAGCACAGAATTTTTATGGGCCAATGAGGAAAGCACCATAACTTCTATCAGAGGTGTGTATTGGTGGGCAATGAGATATTTAGGTTAAATAAGAAGGCTGGACTGGAGTCATACTATAGAGTCAGTCAGAAAAGAGAATACTGACCAACTGTGGCAGGAATAAGAAAATATCAAAAGATAGGAGAATAACATCAACAAAATATCAGTCTGGATATAAAGCCTCTCACCATGACCAACCGGTGCACAGAAATGAAAGACTTGCTGAAACTTTGCTATTAGGAGAGGTTTCCTTTTCTTGTGAAATATATACTTTTAAGATACTGTAAATTTGAAAGAAAAATAAAGAAAACACCTATAGAACCAATGTACTATGTGTATGATTAGAATATAAACTATATCTGAAATATTGGAAGTATGCATGTAATAAATAAACACATTGTTCAGTACTTGAAATGTGGCTAATACAAACTGAGATGTGCTATGATGGGAAAATACACAGTATAAAAAAAGAATTAACAATGTTAATATTTTAGATCTATTGACTTAAATAAAGTATTACTAAATTAATTTCACCTGCTCCTTTTTACTTTTTTAATGTGACTACCAGAAAATTAAAAATTATCTCTGTGGCACACATATTTCTACTGGGAAGTGCTGTCCTAGAATTTCCCCATCTGGATTCCATGCCACCCCTGAATATATTGAAAATTTCCTACTGAAACATCTTTTAGATGGTAAGACTATAAAGCCATAATAAGATGTTGTGGTAGCAACTTTAGCTCATGTAGTCATGATATTTAAGAAATTTTAGGCACTTACGGTTCACTTGTTCCATTCACATCATTAGTGACTAAGCAATGCATTTAGAATAATTAAGGAATGGTGTAAGGGACCCACAGTGCATAAGCCTCTTATGTTCCCAGGAGCTATTATAATTATACTCTTCCTATCTGGACAGCATTCAAAACATACACAATTTTAAAATGTCCATTACTGCTATTTGGTGAATGCAAGTAAGAATATTTATCTTTTAACATTTAGCAGCCAACTGGAGAGTGTTTTCCCTTTAAAACTAAGCTCTGCAAAATTTATCATCAGTTAGTATCTTAACAAATCATTGTTTGCTTGACTCCATTATTTTTTGCTTTTTCATCCTCGCCACAAAAGATTTTTTAAAAATCACACTGAGTGAATGAAAATTTCTCTCACTTTCTCAGAGTGGCATAATCAGCTTTTTTACCTTTCAATGCTTTGTTTAGTTGAGGATATTACTTTTAAAGACAAAGCATTTAATTCCAACTTCATGTACTATATATACTCAAGACTTCTAATCAGATGTTAAAATGGAGGTTTAAATAGAAGCATTACAATGTCTGGAGGATAAATGCCCTGAAATTCTTTTCTTACCCTTCGCCCAGTGGAATAAGGAATTGCATTATTACAGATACTGACCTACAATGAGTATCTAAATCTCTCTGAACAAAACTACATTGCAAGGTCAAACTATCAACAAATAAGACATTTTAACAACAAAAAAGGGAATAATTATATCTTACATTGGCAGAGTACATCAATTATTTCTAATATTTCATCTTTTCAAACCCTGTGAGGTTTGTAATTTAATTTTATTGACAAAGCATTAATTGATTTGCTCAAGGAAAGGAGGGAAATAAACACTTGTTGAAATTCTGTATGAGAATATGGATTAAGCACTTTCATAAAATTATGATGTTTAATCATATCTAATTCCAACAGCTTTGAGACAGGTGAAATTGCCAATTTCTAGTTGACAATACAGAATCTCAGATGGCTAAGGAACTTGTCAACAGCTACATAATAGTGAGGAAGAAATTACAGATATCAACTCAGTTCTCTTTGTTCCAAATCCAGTATTATTTCCAGTGCAATGAAACTGAACTCATATAAGAATTATATTAACTCTTTTAAGTACAATGAAACTACTATGAAAAGGAAAGTAATCAAAACTAGAAGACAGAAATGAACCAATTTGGAAATGAATCTATATATGCATATCAGGGTTTTTAAAACTTTTTTTTGAGGAATAGCAGTAAGATTATTCATTCGGTGATTCAGTGGTTACTAAAGGAATAAAATGATAAGAAAAAAGAGAAACAGATGTGGCAGGAAAGCATAAAGAAGAAAAATGCATAATAAAACCTTGGAAGGGTGTCATGCATTCAGAATAAGGCACATAGAAATGGGGACCATTTCTGTTCCAGTTTGTTGTAACCCAGAAGGGAATTATACAAGGCATATAAACAAGGTTGAGATGTCAAATGCAACCTTGAAATGGGGTAGAAGGAGGGCTAAGTTCTTGTTTCTTCTGGTTATTAGTAAGCCTATCATTGGAGATTTTAGGGCAAAAGAATTTCAACAGAGATTTTTAATCTTTGTACAACCAGGTTCAGAAATTAAACCAAATTAAATTAAATTAATTCTGCTAACAGGTAAAGCAATCTGCAATGGGAACTGAAGTATCTTCATGGAAATGTGTTGTGACATGAGGATGGCCAGGAATGAATAAGCCTGAGTGTAATACTAGCTAGCATTCTAGCAATAAGTATGGGCCGGTACCTATAATAATAGCTTTATAAACATCTCATTTAATGCTCAAAGCACTTTTTTTTCCCAAGAATTTGTCCATTTTACCTACATTATCTAATTCTTGGTAAACAATTGGTTATAGTATGTCCTTTTTATTTCTCTAAGGTTGGTAGTAATGTTCCTCCCCTCTTCCATAGCTGATTTTAGTAACTTGAAACTTCTCTTTTTTTTCCTGTTTGTCAATTTTGTTGTTTTTTTCCTAAGAATCCACCTTTGGTTTCAGTGATTTTCTCTACTGTTTTTTCTGTACTTTGTTTCATTTACTTTGTGATTGAGGCTTAATTATTTCCTTCCTTATGCTTGAGGCTTGTTTTATAGCTAAACATATGATCTGTCCTGAAGAATGTTCCATGTGCCCTTGAGAAAACTATGTGTTCTTCTACTGTTTATGAGAGTGTCCTCCAGAAGTCTATTAGGTCTAGATGATTTACAGTGTTGTTAACAGTCTTCCATTTCCTTGTTGATCTGCTCTCCAGGTGCTCCATCTATTATTGAAAGTTGAGTTTTGAAGTTTTCAACTATTATTGTTAAATTTTCTATTTCTCTCTTCAATTCTGTCAGTTTTGGTTTCATATTTCAGGGCTCACGTTATTTGGTGCACATATGTTTATAATTGCTATATATCCTCAATAGATAGACCTTTCTATCATTTTATTCTTCTCTCTAGTAACAATTTTTATCTTAAAGTCTATTTTGTCTGATATTAGTATAGACACTCCAGTTCTCTTTTAGATACTGTTTGTATAGTATATCTTTTTCTATCCTTTTATTTTCATCTATTTGTGCCAAAATTAAATCTAAAATGCTTCTTTTATAGAAAGCATATATTGGATCATACTTTGTTTTGTTTTGTTTTTAAATCCAGTGTTCAATTCTCCGTCTTTTAATTAGAACGTTTAATTCATTTACATTTAGTATGATTATTGATAAGGCAGAATTTGTTTGCTGTTGCCATTTGTTTTCTATAAAATTATATCCTTTTTTTTTCCACTCCTCCATTATTGACTGCTTTCTTTTGTGTTAAATAGATATTTTCTAGTTTACTGTATTAATTCCTCTTTCTTTTACCAAAGGACTCTTTTTAGTATTGTAGGGAAGGTATAATAGTGACAAATTGAGTTTTTGTCAATGTGGGAATGTTTAATTTCTCCTTTATTACTGAATAATAGTTTTGCTGGATTTTGGTTTATAATTTTTTTCTTTGAGCATGCTATTTCATCTACTGCCCTCTAGCTTCCTTGGTTTTCGATAAGAAATAAGCTGTTAATATATCTGAGGATCCCTTGAACTTGTGATGACTTGCTTCTCTTTTCAAGACTTTTTCTCTTTGTTTTTTTTTTTTTTAAGGATTTATTTATTTATTTTAGAGAGAGAGAGTGAGCAAGCAAGCACTGTGATCAGGGGGAGGGGCTGACGGAGAGGGAGAGAGAGAATCCCAAGCAGACTCCCCACTGAGTATGGAGCCTGACATGGGGCTTGATCTCATGACCCTGAGATCATGACCTGAGTTGAAATCAAGCGTTAGACACTCAACCGACTGACCCACCCAGGCACCCTTCTCTTTGGGTTTTGACAGTTTAATTATGATGTCTAGGATAATTCTCTGAGTTTATCCTACTTGGAGTTTGTTGAGTTTCTTTGATGTGTGGATTAATGTTTTTAGTCAAATTTGGGAAGTTTTGAGCCATTATTTCATTAAGTATTCTTTCTGTCCCTTTTCTTCTTCTCTTTCTGGGCTCCTATCATGCACATGTTGTGCTTAATGAAATCCCACAGGTCTCTGAGACTTTTCACTTTTCTTCATTCTTTTTGATTTGTGTTCCTCCAACTGGACAATCTCAATTAATCTATCTTCAAGTTAGTGATTTTTCTACTTGCTCAAATCTGCTGTTGAGCCCCTTTAGTGATTTTTTTCATTTCCATTACTGTACTTTTCAGCTCTAGAATTTCGCTTTAATTTTTTTTATAATTGCTATCTCTTTTGATATTTTATATTTGGTCAAGGCATTTTTCTCACACTTTATTTATTTAGATATGGTTTCTTTTCATTTTTTTAAACATATTTAAAACATTTGCTTTAAAGTCTTTGTCTAAGGGCACCTAGGTGGCTCAGTTGGTTAAGCGGCTGCCTTCAGCTCAGGTCATGATCCCAGGGTCCTGGGATCAAGCCCCATGTCGGGCTCCCTGCTTGGTGGTAAGCCTGCTTCTCCCTCTCCCACCACCCCACCCCGCTTGTGTTCCCTCTCTCACTGTCTCTCTCTCTGTCAAATAAATAAATAAAATCTTCAAAAAAAAAATAAATAAAGTCTTTGTCTAGTGCATCCAATGTGTAGGTTTCCTCAGGGATGGTTCTTATTGACTGCCTTCTCTCTCGTGCAACCTCCTCACCTGATGATTAGCTATACTTTCTTTATTCTTTGTGTATTTCATTTTTTGTTGTAAACCGAACACCTTAAATGATGTAATTTGGCAATTTTGGAAATCAGACTTTCCCCTCTCCCCCAGGTTTTTGTTGCTGTTTTTTTAGTGACTTTTCTGAATGAATTCTGTAAAGTCTGTATTCATTGTCATGGGTAGCCACTGAAGTCTCTGATCTATCAGCTTAGCAGACAGCTAATGACTGAACAGAGATTGCCTTAAATGCCTGGAACTAGTAAGTTTCCTAGTCTTTGCTGAGTGGCCTCTGTGTGTTATTGGCACATGCCTTCATTACTCAGCTAGGCAGTTCACACAGCTCCATCTTAGCCCCTACTTCCTGTTTGTCCAATGCCTCAAGTGTAGCCAGAAGTGAGCACTTAGGGTCTCTGCAGCTCTTCCCTGAGCATGCACACCACCTGGGGAATATGCACAGACCTAAGTATGAGCATGGCCTTCTAGATTCCCAGAAACATATCAGAGTTTTTCAAAGCCCCTTAGGGATACCGCATTGCCCAACTTTTCCTTTTTAAGAATATTGGTTAGCCCACTCTTTGTCCGACTGTTATCCCCTGCCTCAAAGAGTCACAATGTTTAACGATTGCCTTTGACTACTTTCAATGTCTCGAGGGGGGAAAAAAGCTGCACTGACAAGTTCTGAGTCAGGTCCCATTAAGACAGCTTTATGAGTGGGATCTTCCAGAGAACTACCTGAGGGGTTAAATAATGACAATTCTTTGAGAATGTGCCTTTTAAGGAGTTGCAACCTTGTCTTGCTCCCTCCAATGACTACCAGGCTGCTGGGTTTTACTAAGACCACATATTGTTGATTTCAAGTCTACCACACAGCTGAGGAGAAGGATATGGAAATAGGGCAAGTAAAAATGCCATAAAACTCATTGATCTTACTGAGATCTGGCTGTTTTTCTTCCTTTTTTAAAAAGATTTTATTTATTTATTTGAGAGTGAGAGAGAGAGTGTGTATGAGAGAGGTGGGGCATAGGGGCAGAGGGAGCCTGACACGGGGCTCAATCTCAGGACCATGAGATCATGACCTGAGCCGAAGGCAGACACTTAACCAACTGAGCCACCCAATGCCCTGATTTGGTTGTTTTTCTTGAATAAACACTCCCCAGACTGTTGTAAGCCTTTGGTCAATTTACAGAATTCTGAAAATAAGGATTGTGATCATTTTTGCCAGTGTTCTCATTGCTTTTATGAAGGGGAATATTTTCAGTGATCTCTCTCCACTCTTTTTGCTGACATTACCCAGTCAAGTTTTCACAAAAGTACCAAAGCAATTCAATGGGAAAAGGACAGCTTTTCCAAATATAATGCTAAATCAGTCAACTGGATATTTCTTTAAAAAAATGAACCTTAACCCTTAATATTTACCATAGACAAAAACTAATTAATTAATTAATTTTAAACTGAAAAGTTTAAAATATAAAGTTTTTTTAAAAAGATATTTTATTTACTTGACAGAGAGAGAGAGCACAAACAGGGGGAGCGGGAGAGGGAAAAGCAGGTGCCCTGCTGAGCAGGGAACCCCACATGGGTCTCTATCCCAGGACCCTGGGATCATGACCCGAGCCAAAGGCAGCCGCTTAACCGACTGAGCCACCCAAGAGCCCCTAAAATATAAAGTTTATAAAAGAAAACATTAGAGAATATCTTTGCAAATGGAAATAGCACAGGTTTCTTAGACTTGATACAGAAAAGAAAACCACAGGGGTTTTCCCATAACAGAAAAAAACCATATATTTTAAAATAAAAGAAACAATAAAAGAAAAAAGCATATATTTCACTCAAAATTTTAAAATTCTGTCATCAAAAGACACTGGTCAGAAAGTGAAGAGGCAAACCTCAGATTATGAGAAAATATTTGTAAAACATTTATCTAACAAAGAATTTGTATCTAGACTATATAAAGAACTCTCACAACTCAGTAATAAAGACAAACAAACAAATAACAATGGAAAAGTGTTCTGAACAGATATTTCACAAAGGAACATATATGAAAAGTCAATACACACAAGAAAAAGTGCTCAACATTAGCCACCAGGGAAATGCAAATTAAAACCACAAGATAATAATATAAACTCACCAAAATGGCAACACTAAAAAGACTGACAACAACAAATGTTGGCAAGGGTTCTGGAGCTACCAGAATGCTCATATATTGTCACTGTGAGTGTAAGATGTTACAACGACTTTGCAAAAAGTCTGAAAGTTTCTTCTAAAACTAAGTACACACCTATCTAGCAATTCGACTCTCATAGATTTACTCAAAAGAGATGAAAGCAAATGTCTATCAAAAGGCTGAACATCCTTAAAACCACTAAATTCTAATGCCCAAAGCAAGTAAACTAAGCACTTCTTGCCCCAAAGTCATTTGTTTGGGGATTAAAAAAGCAACACTTTACCTAGAAGAGCTATGGAACATTGGTATTAAGACCCCACCTTCCTGCAATTACAGTCTGCTCACATCCAGGCTGGGGTCCAGTGTGGAAATGGGCAGGCTCAGGGGTCCCTAGGAACTCAAGTATGATACGGCACATGCAGCAGCTGGCCTCCCTGACCCTCACCTTGTTCCCGCCAGGTTGTCACTTCAGTGGGTTCCTGAAGAAAATTACACTCGTCACCTGTGGAAATAATGGACCTATCAGTGGGTCACTCTTAGCCACTGTGGCTGACAGGGGTACACAGTTAGTAGGGAGGACCAAAGTGCCAGTACAGTAACTACTGGGCTGGTCAGGAGAACGAGGCTGTGGTTGTCCTGGCATCCATGCCTCACTCTCTGACATGGTGAAAAGGGACAGAATTGCCTTTTTGCTTTTTTTCAGGAAGATTTTAACACCTTTGAGATCTGGCCTATGAAAGAGAGGAGAGAGGGTAGTCTCAGGTGAGATAAGGATTTTTTGAGGAGATATTAAAACGGGTAGACTTAAAATCAAGTGGATATACATAAAATCACTTTTCAATCAGGCTCTTAAGTCTTGTTATTAATATCTATGTAATAGAGGGGAACATGATTTGTGGAAAATTACACTGTCATTAGAAGACAGGAGTACGAGTGTATTAATGAGGTCAGAAGGCCTACCCTGAGACATTCCCTCTCACCTGGCACTGTCCTACTAACAGTGGCCAGATCTGATACTACGTGACCAACCCTGCCTCCCTGTTCATAACAGACTGGACCAGAGGTGTCTGCAGTACTCAAGGGAAGCCAGCCTATAAACTGGTCAGTGACCTGTGACTTGGAACCAAATGATGAGTTGGGATAATTGGAAGCTTGAAGAAAACAGACAATAGATCAGGAACCACCGTGTCAAACACTGCAGATTTGTCTAAAAATATAAACATATATCCACAGATACCCATGAAAGTCCAATCTCTCCGGAAAAAGTTCAGGCACTTAGTTCCCAAAATGTGTGACCTTAACAACTGAAAATTTGCCAATGTAGGTCTGCAATTTGATTTAAACACAGCTTCTATCTTTGCCCTACATCCCACTTTTCTTTTTTTATCTTAAGGATGTTTGCTTCTTTATAATACTTGTGTTTGGTAATTAAAATCAATATTGTGTATACTTGTTCTGTGGCCTACTTCCTATGTGTTGGAGGTCCTGGGGGTCAGTGGCCCACTAAGTGGGTGCTTCACGGAGGCTTATCACTGTGAGTGGAAAGATCAATCAGCCATGGCAAAGTGGTTATGAAAAGCTAGCCTTTGAGGAATAACTTCTCTCTCCAATATTAAAGATGCATAAATTATTCAACCCATAGAAGAAGGTTTTACAGAGAAATATTCAAAGTTATTACAATCACTTTTCCTTTTGAAAGAACATCTTCATTTGGAAACCAACCAAAGACAAAATAGTTAATCAATCAAACTTAGGACTGAAAAAGCTTTCTTGCCACTTAACACATTTTATGTTCTGATTTCTGGATAAAGTTTGTTCACCTCAAACGCCTACGTGGTATTGATGCCTAAGAGCACAGCAACAGTTACTAGTTTTTAAAGAGTTTATTTATAGCCCATCCATAAAATTTCTCCTCAGTCTGAGGAAAAAAATTCCAACCAATGTTTTTAAATGAAAGAATCTAGCTGTTTTTATATACCAAATGACATAAACCAGAACATCTGGAAATCTAAATAACCTGCTCAGAAATCATAGGTACAGGGGCACTTGGGTGGCTCACTCGGTTAAGCGTCCTGGAATTGAGCCCCACGTCAGGCTCCCTGCTTGGTGGGGAGCCTGGTTCTCCCTCTCACTCTGCCCCTCCCCATGCTCGTTCTCTCTCTCTCTCAAATAAATAAAATCTTAAAAAAAAAAAATTATAGGTACAAATTTTAAGCAACATTTTACCCACTGGAATCAAAGTGCAAATCAAAGGTATTTTCAGATTTTCCAAATAAACAAAAAATCACTAATTTTTCAGTTTGTTTTTAATTGATTAAGAAAAATATTTACTGCAGCGCCTGGGTGGCTCAGTCGGTTAAACATCTGCCTTTTGCTCAGGTCATGGTCTCCAGGTCCTGGGATTGAGCCCTAGGGCTTCCTGCTCAGCAGGGAGTCTGCTTCTCTCTTTCCCTCCCTCTGCCCCTCCCCACTGCTCATTCTCTCTTTCTCAAATAAATAAATAAAATCTTTAAAAAAAAAGATATTTACTTCCTGTGCTTTTTTTTTTTCCTAGAAAAATCCCACGGTTTGAGGATGCATAACATCATTGTACAATATTTAGTTTGCTGAGACTAGGGATAGGAATTTCAGAGAACCTAACTGAAAACCCCTCCTCTGTCATCCAGGTGGACGCTTCCCCTCTCTCCTCTAAGGAGGAACTTCTCTGTGGTTATTACCATAGTTGCTGCTAAATATTTCCAATGTCATTGCCCCAGATAATATTTTTTGACAAAATGTAGTCCAGTAATCAATCTGTTAAAATCTTAACTCCCTTTATATTTAAGTTTGCTCATTTCTTTTCAGTCCCACACAACTACTTTGCATCATACTACACTAACCCGTGTTCATCCCTCCCTTGTGTGGGCTTAATGTGGAAATATCTTCGGACAGTAATAAGAGGCTTATTCTTTCTTTCTAACTTCTTGGGCCTTGTCTTTTGGTTCATCAATACCCATGTGTTATTTTCTATTTTGAACTTTGGCCTATGTTCTATTAAACCAATGAATGCAAATAAAGTACACTACAGAAATTTCAGAATGTGTGAGTGAAGATTCTCAGTCTACAGCAGTTTTCTGAAAAAAACAAAACAAAACAAAACAAAACAAAACCCCCAAAACTCAAAAAAACCCAAAAAATAGTGATGTAGGAAAATCAAGGCAGACATCCACTCAGAGAGTTCGCACATCTCTGGGTGTATCACATCCACCTCAGAACCCACTCCTGTGCCTGATACCCAATTTGTTTACATTCTGGTGCTCCTGCCTGATTTACCGAACCTCATTAAATCTTAGTCCATGAGTACAAGCCCCTGCCACATAGTCCTAAGAGGCCACCAGATTTTCCTATATTATCATGTCAAATGTGATTTAGTCAATTAAACTCCCCAGTCCCCGGTGCTTCCCACATAGCAGGGAAAAGATAAAGCATTTGAGAGACTTAAAATCTATACATATAAATTAGAATGTCTTAAATATATCTCCTATAGAGATAAGAGGTCCTTTATGTTCCATTAAACCAATGGTTTTCAATCAGAAATGATTTTGCCTTGCATGGCAATGTCTGGAGAAATTTTCTATCGTCACATCTGGGGTAAGGGTAATATTGGCACCTAGAGGGTGCAGGCCAGGGATGCTGCTAACCATCCTGTAATTCACAGGACAATACCCCACAGGAATATGTTGATAGTACTAAGCTTCAGAAACCTTGCTTTTACACAATAATTCTTAATTCTAGTTTTGTAATTCTTTGAGCATGTCTTTCAGCATTCAGGAATTTTTAATTCTTCAAAATTAATTACAATTTATTTTAATTTGGAAAAGAATGTAAGCAATATGATCATCTGGGTAAGGTCACCAAACAAAGCTGGCAAGGCAACAAAATTTAACAAGTTTGAATTTCATGGATATAAATGTTTTAGTCAAATTAAACAATTAAAAATTTGATGAGATTAATGCTGCTCAGCATTCAATGTGGTTTGACCCATAAACCAAATGTCCAACAGTTCATTGTAAAATTCTATAAATATAAAGTAATAAATATAAAGCCAACCAAGTGATTAGAATGAGCTCTCATGAAGGATCACAGGCCAGTATCTGGACTCTCCAGATAAGCATACAGCTCTAAGACTCAGCCCTTTTATGTGTTGCCAAGACTCCTGGATCCTAGAGGATTCACTGCCATCATATATTCAAGGCTTTGGATCTCTTTTATTCTCAGAAAGAATGGAAAGAAAGCGGTGTGTAAGAGGACTTAAAAGATTCTGGGAGATAATGGTTGAAGGTCTCCTTGCGTCTAGATTCCTCCACAGATGTACCTCAGGGTCCTCTTCTGAGCAAACCCTGCGGACAGTCTTGTCCCAGAGCCGTACTGATCCAGTCTCAGACTAACAAGGATGCATTCTGGTCTGTGGGTCATGGTTGGGAATTTTCAAGTGTTTTAGGACCAGAAATCTCCAGGAAGGAAATAGGTTTACTTTTTAATTTAAACCAATTGTTGTTCTTCTAACTCTAAAATCTATTTCAGAGTCGGCAAGTAAGTTTCATTACAAGCGCCAATTTCAATCTGTTGAAAGCCCTGTGTAGAGTAGTATAAGATTCCAGGCTCTGCAGGAAAGAGTTCTGAGATCAGTCAGTGAAGAGTGGATAAGGAGAAGTGGCTGCCCTTTTAGATCAATTTCCTATAACTTTCATGGATGAGAATTTAACATCCCACCAGGCCCTACAGCCTATAATGATTTTCTTTAAGTATGATACTTACTTACAGTAGCTGCTTCTCAGTGGTTTCCCTCCTTTAAATGAATTCATTTTGTCTTTTCCCTTTTCTAGCTACATTTACTCTTCTTGGGATCTTACCCAGTCTCCTGGATGGAAGGATGACTTAAAGGCTAATGACTTCTGAACTCTTATCTCCAGCCCAGAGCTCTCCCTTAAACCTAGATTTGTGTATTTGATTGCCTACTCCACCAGTATGCCTATTAGGCAACCCAAAGTAAGATGTTTAACAGTGAACGGATGTTCCCCTCAAACCTGTTCCTTTCCCCAACGTGGTGGCCACAAGGGGAGTAAGGATGTTATCTGGGCAAATCATTGGGTGAGATGACCCACGCCAAATGCCCATGTATTGGGGCATGGAAGAACTCCGAAAATCTTTCCACAATCTCTCTCTAAGGTAAACAAAGACAGTTGAGGGTAAAAAGCCATGATGCAGGGCACGGGAAGGGAGGGTCTCAGGGCAGCGGGTGCCGATGACAGCCATGCTATGGAGATGGCCCAGCCAACACAGAGAGCTGGCCAAGCCCCGGGAGCAGTACTATGTGCCACCCGCACCAAGAGAAGAGATAACGGAGACCAACGCGGGGGTGGGTGCTGGGATGATAAACGCAGATAGGAAACGCCAAGCAGGAAAAGACTACTCACTGTGGTAAGACAGAATATGAACCAGACACGTTTGCCCTCCACCATGATGCCACATAACCTGCTCTCTGTAACCCAGTGCCAATGGGGTTGGGGGCAGCTGGAGGAAAAACTTTTAGAGGAAAAAGCAGTACAGTTACAGACTTTTAAATCTGCACTGAAAAGAAAAAAAAGGGAAAAAAACTGAATGAACTGAATATTATCCAAAAGACAACATTTTCAACCCTGCAAAAAGAGCTACCTGAAGCAGCAAAATCGTATTCTCCGTTATCAGCAGAAATGGTGGCTCATGACTGAGTTGAGTTCAGCTACAGAGAAACGAAGAAAAATATGACTCTCTTTATGACCATGTTGGGACTGTAAACTTCAAACCCATTAAACATATAAACAGAACATATAAATACACGTGGCTTTGAGTAAAAAGGCCAATCTGTCTCTGTTACAGTTGTACTTTAATGTTTACGTAAGTTATAAATTGAAAATATGTGTGAAATTTAAATAAATGCTCATCAGCCACCACAGGATGCAACCAAGTCTCTGTTGTAAGTTTCAAGAAAAAAAAATACATAAAGCATATTACTGAGGGCTGCATAATCGAGCTTTTTATTCCAGAAAGCATTTGTTGGTCACGTGCACGTAAAGCCAAAGGTCTATTTCTGGTAGCAACACCCTATTGTCTTGCTCAAAGGCAATCATTAGTGTGTTCAATACATCCAGCAATCTCACAAAACACTGGAAATATTGTAACCCTCTAATGCCACAATGCTTCCCAAAGTCATCGATGTCTGCACGAAGCAGTGGCAACAGATACCTACACAGGCTGCTTTCTTTGTTACCATCCTAAAGCAATTTTTTTCCAGCACACATACCAATTGGAGAACATACACTGTCTAATGGCTATTGCAATGGAGTATTGTCATTTTCTCTTCTGTTACTGCCCATGCAAGTTTCAAATGGAAATGACTATAATCATGAAGGGAGGGACAGCAAATCCACCTCCCTGGGGAAAAGCGGAATCAAACCCCTCTCTTTTATAATTATCCATAAATATTTATGTTTTACTGCCCATTAATCTTTACATTCCAAGATAAGAGACATATTCTTATAATATGCCTTTCATTATTCAAAGAAAAAAATTAAGCTTCATGTTTGTAATGTACAAATAATATTGGACTTCAGTGCCAATGTTTCTGTTTTAAATTATTTTCAGCTTGTAATAAAAGAAGGTAAATTTTCTCAAAACAGAATTGAACAAGGGTATGTTAAGAATCTAAAAAATCTGATTCTCAGGTCCTGGATATGTATAAGACTTGCATATTCCACCAAGATTCAAACTATCCATTTGATTTATGAACATGTTATTGGCTGAAAATATAATTGAGGCATAAAGGGGCTGAATGATTGTCAGCGAAAGGAATAGTGGGCTGTTGTAATTTAAGGGCTGGAAAGATGCTGGCCAGTCCCAGTTCAGCATTTTACATCTACTCTGCAAACAGTTAATCCTTATAAAACATAAATCTTAGGGAACTTAATTTTCATGAAACACTGACCATAAATAATCACCATTGTCCCACTGAGACAAAGGAACAAGCCCTTCAATTTATTCCACCCAAGTTCTGCAATACTATGCAGAGGGGAAATTCTTGTCCACATGACCACTGGGTGTTAGGAGGAAACTAAAATTTGCTGCAAACCAAATTAGGCAACAAAGTCCCTAATCAATGGAGGGCAAATATATTTATTAGGCAAATGCGGGGTAATTTTAGAATGCAGTACAGAATGAAGTTTGGCTAATCTTTGATTCATGGATCACTCATTTTTTACAGTTCAAATCCAACCCTGTTTCCATGGAATAAAGTACTTCCAAATTCCATAATTCAATATGGACAACCATGACAAACACTAATGAATAGAGCATGCAAGTTACTGTTCTTGTTCTGATGGCTCACTAGCTTTTTTAAATGTTGAAGCTTAAACAGCGTGAAGGATTTCTCAAGGGTAAAACAGTAAATAGAAATGTGCCAACTACCATGGGACCCTCCTACTTTTGTCATCAAGAAATTGGTTTCTTGATCATCTCAGAGGTAAACAGCATATATTAAGAGTGCACCCAAACATGCCATATGTCACATTATGCAAAATAAATGGGGTAGGCATATCATTGCATGTCCAGGTAGCAGAGAAACATCTGGGATCAATGAAGCACAGTTTCCCATAAAGTAAAGAAAAGCTGATTTAAGGGGGAATGAACCTGAAATAACTATTAACTGGTAGGCATGTTGTTTCAAGTTAATATAAAATCAAATGAAATCAGACCACCTTTGCTGATACAGCATTACATTACAATATGTATCAGAGGGAAAGGAGAATAGAAGTCTGTATTCCCCGAAGAAAACAAGGAAATACCATCTAAATATTCACATGGGAAGGTGAGATTAAAAATATGTCAATTAAAATCTGAGTTTAGGTCTAAGAGGCTATCAGAAGGTAATATATACAAAAGACATGTTTTTACAACTTTAATTTCAGGAAATAAAGGGGGCTCTTTTTAAAACATAAGTTTATTTGAGGTACAAAATAAAAGTCAGAAGAGCAATATAATCTCTTTGAATGCAGTACCAATGCACTCATAATTTTCTCAGACGATTTCAAATAATTCACCATCTTGACCTTCCCTGGGAGAGAATCGATACGCTATTTCCATCCTAATCATTCACCGTGAGCTATATTTTTTTTCCTAAGGAAATGGGAGATGTTTGACACAGTACCAAAATCCTCGATATCTCAGATTACTAAACCGCCTTTCCACTCACAGATGAAAAGTATAGATAGCTAGGAAATAGACCAAAATCTGGAGCTTTATAAGCCAATATATAAATTACAACGTGAGGTAGAACTAATACTCAAATATTTAACGTCACACTGATTTATGAAGTTTAGTTTATTTCCTTAAGACCATTAACATGGAGGCCTAAAAAGACAACAAAATAAAGTCTAAAACTGAAGCAAGTGGC
This sequence comes from Halichoerus grypus, assembly GCF_964656455.1. Classification (NCBI taxonomy): domain Eukaryota; kingdom Metazoa; phylum Chordata; class Mammalia; order Carnivora; family Phocidae; genus Halichoerus; species Halichoerus grypus. The sequence goes on from NC_135715.1 coordinate 71,563,539, forward strand.
TGGAGAATTGAAACCAACAAGCCCTCTAGGCCTAGTTACTTTCATATCCTGGGGCGTGAAATGGCCAAGTATCTGCATCCTTTCTCATTTTCTATTTGCAAACCGACAAATCTTTAGAGTGGAATGTCTCACTCCAAGAAGAAAAGATTGAGGATACAGAGATATTGATTTTAATACATTATACCAAATATCAACAAAGAAAAGTAAGCTACTGAAAAAGAATTACAATAAAAAAATGAACAGGTGCAATTATTTTGCAACCAAAACAAACAAGTCCCAGAGAAAAGAATTAACTGCCTAGAAGCGTGCCTGGCACATACGAGGGAGGCAGAGATGGGACAGGACGAAGGGGAGAATGTCATTCATTGATTCCTATGCTCTGTGACTGTGACATAATTTACAAGCCCCATGCAAAATGAAAATGCAAGCCCCCTTGTTTAAACATTATTACAAAGTTCAAGATGGTGAGAGCAGAACACTGAATCAAGCAGGGGGCCCTTCTGAATGCAGGGCTCAGTGTAGCTGCCCAGGGCGTACCCCTGCCAGGCTGGTCCATCTCCTATCCGGATCATCTGAGCAGCCTCACTGGGCTCTCTCAGGCTTCCAGACCACCCTGGTTCTGAGGGCAGACACAGCTCTTTCCTCTTCCTTCCCCTCAGGTTCTGAACACACACAGGGCTTCATGCCTTAATGTGCTCCTTCTGGTTTGGTCCTCCAATCTCCCGCCTTCCTTTGTCATTGCAGAATAGTACGATCATGCTATCTCCACTCCCTCACCCCAGCCACTTCTCACCTACCCCCAGATGGCTTCTGCCCCCTCCACAACTTCAGCACCTTGCAATTTCTAAATCCAATGGACACTGTTTACTTCTTACTCATATTTATATACATTCATTTGTTCACCACACATGCATTCATTTATTCAACATACACTCAGTAAGGGCTGCTGTGACTCAGATATTATGCTACACACTTGACAGTGTTGACAATGGTCAAAAACAACAGTGCATACATGTGCAAACACACACAGGCTGCTCCTGGGGGAGTAACTGCACCCTGACTTCTATGAAGTGTTCATCTCCTGAATTCCCTCCTCCCTGTCGGCCCTCCCCAACTCTCTACGCTGATTCTTCTCTACCCTGAATGTTGCAGTCATCCTGATTCCCCAGTCTAGGCCCTCTTCGTGGGGCTCTGACATTCCCACCACTTACACAGCGATGGTTTCTATGTCTACATATTTACTGAACTTGACCTAGTTCTCTGCCTACATAGCCACTTGCCTGCTATTTTCATTTACATGGCCCACATGCACCCCAAACAGAGCCTGTCCCGATCTGAACTCGTTTGTTTGAGCTTCATTTTCCTTCTCTTTGTAGAAGAGATCCACTGCATGGATTACACCTTAATGTGATTTTGTGTGCTTGTTTGTGACCCCACACTAGCCTAGAAATGTCTCTTTGTCCCTAATATAGTGCCTGGTACTTGGTAGATGCTCCAATTTTTGTTGAGATAAACAATCCTCCTGCCTAGGGCTCTTTTTGTAATTTTATCTCCTTGAACGATTTCAAGCTTGAGTGTGCAATTGAATCTTATTATAATAAATTATAATGCTAATTTCAGTCAGAGCCAAGAATCCTAAATTGAAGAAGACACTGAACTGGACATTGCCAACATTTAATTCCCCATGAAATATCAGGTCTGACTAATCCTTTAATTCATTACACCATTTTATTCAGTTTATTAAATGGTCCAATTTACTGGGTGACTTTTCTCTTCACAGGCCAAAGTGCATTTACATGGGCAATAGTAAGTCCTCGATGTATTGGATCTGAAATAACTAAAATCCCACACCATTTTGGTCCCATTTTGACAAACCACTTTCAGGAGGATATAAGATGGCATGTTTGGGGAGGGAAGTGACCTCAGAGATCATTGAGTTCTACACCTACACCTATACTTTAAAAATGACAGGACTGAGGCTCAGTAAAGTGAAATGACCCATCAGTGTCACAGGGAGTCAGTGGCAAAGCAGTCAGGAGATTCCAGACATAGATTCCTACTAATAGGTGCCGTTTTCATGACCCCCAAATCACCCTTTGTCTCCAAACCTCATGGCAGAGACTGCTGGCTCTTTTTCTACTTGCATCTTCCCCTTCCACTTGGTAATATAACCCCATCATTTTAGTGTGGCATGTGGCCACCTAGAAGAAAGAGGACATTTCTCAGCCTCTCTTGCAGTTATGTACGACCAAGTGGCCACATTCTGATCCACAAAATGTTAGGTGGAGTGGTGTTGTGCATCTTTTGGAAACCGTTGTGAAAAGAAAGGGACTTGAGCAGGTGTGACTTCTCTTCCACCCTACTCACTGGAATGCTGCCGTAACGATTAGAGTGCAGGCAGCCATCTTGGACCACGAGGTAGAGGCACTGAACTGAAGTTGGCAGAGAAATATAATAGAAGGAGTTTGGGTGTCTAACGCCAAACCAGTCAAGTGTTCCAGATTCTCTAGGTCCCTTTTACATTAGAGAAAAATTAGTTCTATCTTGTTTAAGCCCTAATTGTTATGGATTTTGTGTCACATGCAGATATACCTAATCCTGACCGATATAAGCCACATGCCCTATATTTTCCTCATTTCACCTCCTCTACCTGTAGATCTCACCTTTACCACTACTATTAGGTTCACTTTACCTTCCTCATGATTCAGAACAGCTCCATATCTGCCCCTCCCACCACATAAGTCTATCACTGCTCCCTCAAAAGAGGAAGTTCTCATACAGATCCTATTTCAGTCTTCTATGAAGCCTGTGCCTTCTATGAAATCAACAGCACACGAAGTCTACTGGTGTTGAGAATGAGTACCCTCAGGTCCTGCAAGATTCTTATTCACTAAATCAGGATTTAACTGTACTCGATGTTTTATATTTGTAGGGCAAAGAGTACAACGAAACACTGCAGAAAAGTTTTTGACTAGAACCTGAACAAAAAAAGATTATTAGCTCTACATTAACTAGAAAATCTAATTCACTAGAACCCCTCCCCCGCCCCCACTCACCAAGCCTTCCAGCAAAATCAAAATCCCGTGTTTCCAAATTATCCTCATAAAAACATGCACAACGATCCCCAGTTTACAGATGAAGAAGAGAAAAGTGGAAAATGTACAGCATATTTCTAAAAGTGAAACCACCAGGCAGTGAACATCTTACCTCCTGATGTAAAGACTGGCCCAACAGTGATTTTTGCTCCCTTTCACAGTGATTTTTGCTCCCTTTCCATTCGAGTCTGCAACAGCTGCCACACTTTGGAAAGATGGTTTGTTTTTTGTTTGTTTGTAATCAATGGCCTCTAAATATAGAATTACTTTACTGCCGCAACAACAAAACAAGAGACACACTTAATGAGGAGAACTTCCATCATCACCTGGGGCTGGAGGTAAAACTGGGGTCCTTAGCATTTTCTCCAAGCTGCCAGTTAGCCCCACCGTGAGCTGAGAGCCTCACCAGACACACCAGGACCTGAGAGCAAATGCCTAGCCCCATTTGGGTGCAGGGGCAGTAAGGAAACTAGATCGGTGAGCTCTGTTGGAAATGGACTTAAAATTACTAATATTTGTCCTCAGTTTTACAGATAAGGAATTTCTACATGCATCCTGTCACTTTTTTAAATAAAGATTTTATTTGAGAGAGAAAGAGAGCACAGGAACAGAGGAAGAGGGAGAGGGAGAAGCAGACTCCCCGCTGAGCAGGGAACCCAATGTGGGACTCGATCCCAGGACCCCAGGATCATGACCTGAGCTGAAGGGAGACACTCAAATGACTGAGCCACCCAGGCGCCCCTCATCCTGTCACTCGATTAAAAAAGTTCAGCCCCAGAGTTTCTTTCTGGAATGATTACTAGGAGCATAGGGTTGATGAACCTCACGTGGAAATTCAGCTCTAATGAGTAGTGCTCAATTTTATGACAGGGTGTCAGTCTCATGGGGGCAAAGTTAATATAATAGAGTAACAGTGATAATAGTAAGAAGGTCATCGTGCAAGCTCCCTTGCATTTTGGAAACTCTCATAATCCTATGTTTTTCTCTTCTCAGATTCATTACATTCTTGTATGTTTTCCTCCACCTTTTCTAAATAGTGGGTCTCCTCATACTTGAGCATCTTCGTCCCAAGGGTATCTGTCTCTGTTTCAAAGTTCTCATTTCTACAGGCAATTCTATCAAGGCTTTCTGTATTTCTGCATGCTCTCACTAATAATCACTGCTGTGGCTTCTCTTTGAACCTTTTCTCGTATATCGACATGCTCCTTTGCAGTGAAGGGTCCAGGGGTCTCTTAACAGGAGAACACTCAAGATTTGACCAGCTCAAAAGGCGAGGCACTATGAAAGGCATATACAAAATGTCCAGTCTTTGTTCTGGGCGTGTCTATACCTTGCTTAGCGTCACCTTTACTTCCTATAGATTTGGCTGGACAGTCCTTGTAATGGATGAGAGTGACCCGTAAGGGCAGCACATGAGAAGCGGATGGAAATGTCCTCAACTGCTTACCAAAATGTAGTAGGACAACAGAAAATTAAATATGTGTATAGGAAAGAAGTAGGTAAAATGAGGAATGTTACTAAATTGAGTGGAACATGCAGTCATATTTATATGTATAAAATATACACACATATATAATTACCTATCTATCTAATCTATCTATAATTTGGCCCCAGCCCCAGCACAGTCCCTCGTATACAATGCAGATATTCTATTAACACTTCTGACATACATACAGATTACAAGCCTGTCTCATCTTGCTGATAGAAGCTCACTGCTGCTAGTACTACCTCTTATATTCTAACATCCAGTATAAAAGGATGAATCACATACTCAAGACCATTTCATTTCTACACAACTATTTTTATTTTTACATGGTAAGAAACTATTACCTAGAGATACACATATTTTCTATGTGCTTCACTTTTTTCCTGTGAAATAGAAGGAATTTTACTAGAGGACCTATGGAGCACCCCATCCTGGGGTTAATATTCCACTTTACTATCAAAGCTCACTTTTATGAAATGCCAAGCAATATATCTCCTTGTCTTCACCATCTATGCAGTTTCAGGAGAATTAGCGAGGTCTACTTTGGATTTCATTTGCTGTTTTCCCCCCAACAAGCCTGGGGCACAGAAATCAGAACTGAGGCAGCTGTCCCGTCAAAAGCTTCAGGCAGACAGATCACAAGCTTAACAGGAAAGTCACCTCATTGGTGAGTACTCCATACGTAGGATCGAGCTGCTAGTATCTGGGCAGGATTGACATGCACATGACCTAGAAATGATACCGACGATACAACATATTCTTTTCACATATACACGTGGATTAATCAAGTGAGAGGAGCCAAATGTGATGGTGTGTGCAAAACATCAGCATTCTCTCCCAGGGCAAAGCTTCAGTCACAGAATCAGGATTTCCCAGCTTGAATTCTTCCTCCTGCTTTGAACTGTAAGGTAGTGATCCAGGAATAACTGTAATAAAGATTTAGGGAGGAATGAAGAAGGGGCAATTTGTTTACAAGCCTGGAAATAAAATATTTTGGCTGTCAGTCCTGTCACATTTGAATGCCTAGCCCATCTTCCTGCCTGAAAATGAGGGCTTCCTGTTTGTTCTGGAAATTAGCAGATAAACGTGGGTAAAATTAAGCAAGCGAAGGCACAGGCAGAGATTCTTGAATTGTGAATTCTGACCCTTGCTCTCGCACTGCCTATGTATCGATAGGTTATTTAATCTCTTCAACTGTAAGATGAAAAGCGAAGGGCAATTATGTTTCTTGAAAGAGTGCTGAGGGAGAGAATTCACAAAAGAACACTGGCTGTTGGACTGTCAAAGCCAAAGCTTTTGAGAAGAACAGAGCATCATCTCCTATTATTTATTGAGAGGCTGTGGAACAACGTGCTTTTCTAAGCGCCTAGGCGTGCAGCACTCAGCTGAAGTCTAAAATGTCATCAATGTCCATAATAAGCACAAGTCACATTTAAGGGCTCTGAGGTTTGGAAAGTCAGCAGTTTCTTGTTTAGTGGCCTAAAGTCAAGGGCAGTCATTTGCGTAACAAAAAAATATTCAGATAATGTTCTTTTTTTTTTTTTTTAAAGATTTTATTTATTTATTTGACAGAGAGATAGAGAGAGAGCACAAGTAGGCAGAGTGGTAGGCAGAGGGAGAGGGAGAAGCAGGCTCTCCACTGAGCAGGGAGCCGGATGTGGGCCTTGATCCCAGGACCCCAGGATCATGACCCGAGCCGAAGGCAGGCGCTTAACAAACTGAGCCACCCAGGCGCCCCTCAGATAATGTTCTGAATAAACCCTCCTCTCCATTTTCTGGGATTTAGTAAGTTGTTCTGGATTGTTTCAAAGTTTGCTCATTAATTTAAATATCAAGTAAATATGTCATAATAGATACACTAAATGTCAGCTGATATAAATGAAAATTAGCTCAACAAAATATTTTTCACCACATCCCTTTTGTTTTAATTGAAGTATAATTAACATACAGTGTTGTTATTAGTTTCAGCTGTACAATGTAGTGATTCAACAATTCTATACATTTTTCAGGGCTCATCATGATAAGTGTGCTCTTAATCTCCTTTATTATTTCACCCATCCTCCCCATCTACTTCCCCTCTGATAACCACCAGTTTGTTCTCTGTATTTAGGAGTCTGGTTTTTTTGTTTGTCCCTTTTTCTTTGATTGGTATTGTTTCTTAAATCCCACACATGAGTGAAATCATATGGTATCTGTCTTTCTCTGACTGACTTATTTCACTTAGCATTATACTCTCTAGATTCATCCATGTTGTTGCAAATGGCAAGATTTCATTTTTTATGGCTGAGTAATATTCCATTGTATGTATATACCACACCTTCTTTATCCATTTATCTACTGATGGACCCTTGGGTTGCTTCCATATCTTGGCAATTGTAAATAGTGTTGCAATAAACATAGGGTGCATGTATCTTTTTGAATTAGTATTTTCATTTTCTTTGGATAAAGACCTAGTGGTAGAATTACTGGATCCTATTTCTAATTTTTTGAGGAATCTCCATACTGTTTTCCACAGTGGCTGCACCAATTTGCATTCCCACCAACAGCGCACGAGGGTTCCTTTTTCTCCACATCCTTGCCGACACTTGTTATTTCTTGTGTTTTTGATTTTAGCCATTCTGATAGGGGTGAAGTGATACCTTACTGTGTTTTTAATTTGCATTTCCCTGATAATTAGTGATGTTGAACATCTTTTCACATGTCTGTCGGCCATCTGTATGTCTTCTGAAAAATGCCTATTCAGGTCCTCTGCCCATTTTTAATTGGATTATTGGTTTTTTTGGTGTTGGATTGTATAAGTTCATTATATATTTTGGATATTAACCCCTTGTCAGATATATCATTTGCAAATATCTTCTCCCATTCAGTAGGTTGCTTTTTTTTTGTTGATGGTTTCCTTCACTGTGCAAAAGCTTTTTATTTTGGTGCAGTCCCAACAGTTTAATTTTGCTTTTGTTTCCTTTGCCTGAGGGGACATATCTAGAAAAATGTTTCTATGGCTGGTGTCAAAGAAATTACTGTCTTTGTTTTCTTCTAGGAGTTTTATGGTTTCAGGTCTCACATTTAGGTCTTTAATCCATTTGAGTTTATTTATGTGTATGGTGTAAGAAAGTGGGCCAGCTTCATTCTTTTGCATGTAGCTGTCCAGTTGTCCCAGCACCATTTATTAAAGAGACTGTCTTTTCCCCATCACATGTTCTTGCCTCTTTTGTCGTAGATTAATTGACCATATATCACCATGTCCCTTTTGTACTTTGGTTAAAAGGACACAAAAGCAGTGGTTTTTGCTTCCTTCTTGTCTCTCTGTTCATGTACCTCTTCTATTTCTTTCAGTATTATACATGCATGAATTTGAGAAGGTAAATATAATATTGCTTAATTAGCTCCTTTATTGTGGTTTATTCCTAAAATATACTGGTTGAAATAAGACAATTTAAAAGATTGAATTATTTTCTAATGGTCAAATTTGGAAGCCATGTAGATATTCTTAGTTATCAATATTGGGAGAAAATGCAGTACAATTCAACATAAAGAATTAAGCTAGTTTCATCTAGAAGGTAGTTTCTTAAAAAAAAAGAGAGAGAGAAACTGCATTATTAGAAATACTTCATTTTAAAAAGTCTAATAATTGTTTCCAGAGAAAGCTGGAGAATTAAGTCTTAAGTCTTAAGAACACGAAAAACCATCTGTGATACTAAATGTAAGATATATGGCTTGACAGATCCTCTTGCTTTTCCATAAAGCCACACACATTACATTGTTGGAAAAACTGAATTAACTACATAGAGGCATACTGAAAGGCACCTGAAATTCACTGGCTTTTTATCATCAATCGAGCTGGTTTATTTTAAAACTAAATTAAATTTGATGGTTAATAATGGTAGGCTATTGATCTGGTATGTATTTCAATGTCAAATTATCATACAAGTAAAGTCTAAAAAGATGTCTGCATAAAGCCTATCTGTTTGGAAGTCTATATGTAAATACATATTAAAAACCACCACTGTAAACAGCTACTATTTTGACTTCCCCAATAAAAACCTAGTTGTGTAAGTATGATGTAAACACAGAAAAAAATAAATTGTATACATTGGAACCCTGGACGTGTATTGCTGAGAATTAGTGGTAGGTGGAGAAAATTTCAGGAAGGTGGAAGTGGATAATGGGCCTGGAGCTGACCATTCATCAACAGCAACAGAAAGGCTCACAGGTTGTTCCTTGTCTAGAACTGCAAGAGCAAGGAAGTCCACAATATATTTAGTAAGAAATGACATCTCAGGAAGGTTTATTGAAGGGTTCATTGGCTGTAAGATTACTACATGGAATTCTAATTCCAACTTTCAGTCTTCCATGTCAGCCTGTTTTTCCTCTTCAATTCTCTGGATCAATAAAATTTCAAAGCCCGTATAACATATGTTTCCAATCCAGAAGTATCGTTATTTACACATAAAATCTTAGTCCTAGAGAAACAGATATCGCACAAAGCTTAAAACCCTGCATCCTCATTCTAAGTAGGATGAGTGGCCAGGCCATTCTTTTGACCGTCAAAGCAGCATTCTGTTTTCCCCAGTAGCTGTACCTTGACATAAGTGTTTTGGTAAAAGACATGCTTTCTCACTGCATCAACTTTGTGGAAATTCAATTTCTCATGGTATTTAACCTTTCCCTGCTGTCCTTAGTAGAAAAAAAAAAAATGCATCAGAGCAGTAGGAATGGCTTCTCAAATATTTTGCTTTCACCCAGGATGCAGTGTTGTTAATGTTGCATGGATAGCAGAAATGTAATGGCAGCCAAATAAATATAGAAGAGAAGATTCTGCAGTGAGAAGATGGGAGAGACCTAATGTACAGCACAGTGATTATAGTCAACAATACTGTATTATGTACTTTAAATTGGTAAGAGACTAGATCTTAAATGTTCTCACCACAAAAAAGAAAATCCTATGATGTGCTAGAGGTGTTAGGTGTATTGAATTAACACATTGTATGCCTTAAACATACACGTTATATGTTAGTTATATCTCAAAAAACTGTCTCTGCAACAGGGTCTACTCATCAAAACACATCTGAAACAGAGCAAGAGTTCTAAAAGAAATTTCTTTATATCAATAAATTAGCCACTAAAAAAGGACTGGTCTCACACTGATTGTCTTCACTTCCTTCCAAAATTTTTATTAAAGCATCAGGATAGACAAAAGAGAGTATCATGATAAGCAAAACCAGGCTAAGTCCCCACTCTTAAGCGACTCTTGGACTATATACAGGTTGAGAGAGATTATTAAACAATCCTAAATGTTCTAAAAGTGCAGCTCTGATAAAAGCCATGAAGGAAAGAATGCAAAGGGGATATCGTGTGTGTGGCTGGGGGGCATGAGGGTTAATCTAGTGAAGAAGGCCAGGACAGGCTTTCCTGAAGATGAGATGCTTTATCTGAGATCTGTTAACTTGTGTGAAGAATGAAAACAAACATAAGCCTGGGGGTGGGAGCAGAATATGCAAAGGCCCTGGGTCAGGAGGGGGCATGCAAGCACCTGAAGGATGGTCAGGATTGCATTGGTGGAGAGAGTGAGGGCAGCCTGGTGGGAAATGGCACTAGAGAGGAGAGAGGAAGCAGAGCTCATTGTACCTCAGAGTTCCTACCATGCAGAGTAGTTATTATTCTAAGAGCCATGGCAAGCCATCTAGGCTCAAGCTTTTCAATATTTTCCTGATTATAGAGAAATATTCATCCCTATTCTTAAAGATAAACCTTTAAGAAATTTTTCAACACTTTGTAATGATACGGTTCTACTTAAATGAAACTTCTTTTCCATAATTTCAAGGCTTACATAGAAAACAATCCAGGGCGCCTGGGTGGCTCAGTTGGTTAAGCAACTGCCTTCAGCTCAGGTCATGATCCTGGAGTCCCGGGATCGAGTCCCACATCGGGCTCCCTGCTCAGCAGGGAGTCTGCTTCTCCCTCTGACCCTCCTCCCTCTCATGCTCTCTGTCTCTCATTGTCTCTCACAAATAAATAAAATCTTAAAAAAAAAAAAAAAAAAAGAAAAAAAGAAAACAATCTATATAGTTAGTTTAATCTTTTTGTTTATCAATACTAGTAGAGCACCCTAATTTTAAATTATTTTTATGTAAGGTGGACAAAAATTATTTCCTACTTGAAATTAATTCATAAGACTAATACATAATTATTTGTCGTGTCAGGATTTCCTCAGAAAAAATTTTTTTCATGAAAGTACTCTTTATTTTAAATATTTTGTAAAGGAATCTTACCGTTAGTCATTTTCTCTTTGAGATTATGTCACAAAAATGCTGTGAATTAAATTCTCATGCATGTTATCCCTAGATGAAGGACAGGAATTCCTCAAACCATATTACATGATAGATTAATACTAGAAAGGCTTTTCTCCAAAAGCGCTGTCAATAACCAATTTTAGAGCCAACATCCTTGAGTACCACAGTAGTTTACAATCATTGAAATCATTAAGATTTATGTAAAGCACCTGTCTTCCCACCACAGTTCACATTAGCCAAAATCGCTATCAAAAACGTAAGCTTGGTGCACAGTGCTGCTAAATGTAGGACAGAACTAATGATGCAAACAATATGAGCAAACAAAAAACACCACCAGGTAAAACAGTGCTGAATGGAGCCTGGAAGGCAAAGGAAGAAGGGACCCTGCATTTCAGCGGGGGCACAGGGTCCCCAGGGCAGTGCGTCTTGCGTGCTGTTAAATCCTGCTCTCCCATTTCATCCTCCAGTCATCTTGCCTAACCACCTGTAAGCAGAGTTGGGTAGACTTTGTGGCATTGGGAAGAAGAAATGCTGTATAACAATTCTTTTTTCTTCCCCTGTTCTCTTGGGTATGGGGGGACCTGCCTACAGACTTGCTCTGGCTTCTCAGAGTTGCTTTCAGGGCAGTGAAGAAAGGGCGAGAACTGGAGAAGTCAGCAACGTTCAACAAAAGGGTGCTTGAGCTCTGGGCACAAAGGTGTCCTCATCCACATAAGGATTCAGGACTCATGATTCCTGGTGTGGAGGGAAAGATCACAGAGATTATTCTCAAGCCCTTTCCCTCATATATATGACTGCCTTCATTGTGAAGTCCAAAAAAGTCACACATGCGGATTGCAATACTCGTTATAATAAGCTAGAGAGAATGGGCTGCACATCCCTACATGGGCCTGCTCTGGACCACCCTGGACCACCTTGGGATCATCCAGGAGGGATCGGCCCTTCTAGAGGTGCTGAAATGAAGCCAAACCCCAGGGGTCCTCTTAACTTAATCTGCCCGACCACCACGTGACCATTCGAAGATGCACCAGAGCCAAACAGAATGGGAAGTGAACACACAAACCCACACATGTGCACACAGGCAAGAACACACATGTACACCAGTGTGCTGACCCATATGGAGTAGTGCTCCTTTAGACGCTTACTAAAATATCCTCCCATATTTTGAACCAAGTAGAAAAAGTTAGTAAAAACTCGACAACAAAAAATAACTGAATATAATACCTGCTTGCCTCAATCTGTTCTTACACAATTGTCAACTCTCATGAACCTCTCCAACAGGGGATGGAACGCCTGGCCACATGGACCAGGGACAGCTGGCTGTGCCCCACGTAAAGTAATAGAGGGTCAGAAACCAAACTAATAGCTTGTTTTAATTTAAACATTTGGTATTGTTTGTTGTGAAATTTTTAAATTATTTTTGATTGTTAAAAATATTGCATTAAAAGATTATTTACTTGATTTGGTGCCCAAGGTGAAGCCTTCACTCACACCACCCTAATCCTGGCCCTGTGACACGCACCCCATGCATACACATCACCATGCACACATCCACATGCACGAACACACACACACACACACACACACACAAAGGCTGAACTGGACAAGATCTCACTTTTAGGGAGTGTGAGAGACAAGACACAAAGTACTTTTTTCATGGCTTTCAGACTCCATTTGGCTCTCTGTGCTCCTTCACAGCCCCCAGCAGACAAGAATCAAAGCGGCATCAAGGACCAACAGCCAGCCTCAGGCACACTGAGTTTTATTTAGATCCTCATGGGTTTGATGGGCTCCAATAACTCAACAGTCCACCAGAAAGCAGGACATGAAGAAGCTCTCACTTAAAACCCTCTGAATTAGACTCACGTTGTCCCTTATCACCAAGAATCTTATCAAGTAACAGTGAAATTTTCCACTTAAAATGAGCCAGAATAATACGATTTAGAAAACACAGTATTTATTTTCAATGGACAAGTGACGCCTCTGGTTTTAACTTGATCACTGTAGTTTGTATTTGCCTGTTTGTTCAATAAACATTGTCAAAGGAATTGACGGTCCACACGGAGAACACCACTAAAGGGTGAAAAATAAGCCCCTTAAATTCATTATATGATATGTGAGGGTACTGTTCAATATAATGTGACTCTACTCTTTGCTAGGAACATACACACCCCCTGAATGTGGGATATATTCAGGCCCAAGCAGAAAAAATTCCTGCCTCTAAGGAAATTAAATTCTGTTCCATGCAATAACAAAATAAATCAATTATATAGTTATGTGGTATGTGTACTGGTGGCATAGTGTCCTCCCCAAATTTATGACCATCGGGAAACTCTGAACGTGACCTTATTTGGCTATAGGGTCTTGGCAGATGTAATCAAGTTAAGCTGAGGTCACACTGGCTTAGTGTGGATCCTAAATCCAATAAGATTGATGTACATATAAGAAGAGGGAAATTTGTTCAGAGAGAGACACACAGAGGGAAGACAAATGATGCTGCTGGGTCAAAAGAGGTGGGGGCTGTGTTAACATCATGTAGCTCACTGGTGGTTTCAGTATCTTTTGGTAAAATCCTTATTAAAGTGGGTTTGAAAGAGAATGGAAGAATTTGGTACAATGAGTACAGACAACACTATCATAAAGTTTTGCTGAAAAGAGGAGCAAATTATTAATATTACCTTGCAACAAAATACTGGAATATTTCAAATTGGTCAAGTTCTTCAGTGACCATATTAGTAATTAATCTATTTCTTACAAATACCAAGCTATCACAGAATACATATACTAGATTATTGTTATATATAATAGATGCTATATAATTATATAAATATATGCTACATCATTTATACAAACATAAAAATTATATAACTTTTTAAATAAAACTTTTTATTTTGAGATCACTGTAGACTCACATGCTGTCGTAAGAAAGAATACAGAGAGATCCTGTATACCATATACACAGTTTCTCCCTGTGGTAATGTCTTGGAAAACTATAGGATAATATCACAACCAGAATATCACCATTGATACAATGCACCAATCTTACTCAGATTTCCCTAGTTTTACCTATACTCATTCATGTGTGTGCGTGTGTTCATATGCAATTTTATCACTACCACAATCAAGATACAGAAGGATTCCATTACCACAAGGAACTCTCATGTTGGTCATGTACGGTTATAACCATACCCACCTTCCTCCCACCACCCCATCTCCCATCCGTAACCCCTTGACCTGCTAACTAATCTATTCTCTATTTCTACAATTTTATCATTTCAAGAAGGTTATATAAGTGGAGTCATACAGTATGTAATGTTTTGGTATTGGCCTTTGTCACTCAACATAATCTCTGAAGATTTGCCCGGGTTGATGTGTATATCAACAGTATGTCCCTTTTTGACTGCTGAGTAGTATTCCATGGTATGGGCGCACAACATGTTTAATCATGTACCTACTGAAGGACTTCTGGGTTGTTTCCAGTTACGGGCTATTACAAATAAAGCTGCCATGAATGTTTGTATGCAGGTTTTTTTGCGTGAACATAAATCTTCACTGCTGGATAAATGCCCAAGGGTACAACTGCTGGGCTGTATGGAAATCGAATGCTTAGTCTCATAGGAAACCACCAAACTGTTCTCCAGAGTGGGTATACTACTTTACATTCCCTCCAGCAGTGTATGTGTTACCTAGATTTTCTGCATTCAGTAGCATCAGGTGTTGTCATAATCTCTTACTTTAGTTGTCCTGATAGGTGTGTAAAGTGACATGCATTGTTGTTTTCATTTGCATTTCCCTAATGCCTAACGAATTGGAACGTTTTTTCACATGCTCAAACACCATCTGCATATCTCCTTCGGTGAGATGGCTATTCGTGATTTTTGCCTGTGTTCTGTTTGGGTTTTTCTTACTGTTGAGTTTTAAGAGCTCTTTATGTATACCAGCCCCTTGTTGGATGTGTGGTTTGCAAATATCTCCCACCAGTCCGTAGCATGTCTTTTCATTCTCTTAACAGGGGCTTTTGCAATGTAAAAATTTTGCATTTTGATGAGGTCCAGTTTATCAATTTTCCCTTTATGGATCATGCTTTTGAAGTCCAATCCAAGAGTTCTTTGCTCAGTCCTAGGTCCTAAAGATTTTTCTCCATTTCTTTCCTTAAAAGTTTAATAGTTTTATGTTTTAAGTCGGGAGTATGTATGTGCATATGCATGTACATGTATGTATACACACATATGTATATATACATCATTAAAGTGTCTCCAAAACTTATTATAAAACTACCCATTATTTTTGGTATATGTCCTTCTACTCTTGTATTTGTGTTACAAGGTTTACACTTATATGTGTTTTTTAAAAGTTTACACACACACATATATTCATAAACATATGTATATGTAAACTTTAAAAACACAAAATTAAGATTATATCACCTGACTTTCTTTAAAGATTTTATTTATTTATTTATTTATTTATTTATTTATTTATTTAGTGTGAGCAGGGGGAGGAATAGAGGGAGAGGGAGAGAGAATCTCAAGCAGACTCCACGCGGAGTGCGGAGCCCGACACAGGGCTCGATTTCATGACCCTGAGATCAAGACCTGAGCCACAATCAAGAGATGGCCCCTTAACCAACTGAGCCACCCAGGCGCCCCTGACTTTTTCAATAACAATCATGAACATTCTCTGTAACAACATTTTCAAAGCTCCACAGTGTCCCACCATACAACCGTTCTAATCTGTTTAATATATCTTTCATGGTCAGTTCACTGAGGTTGCTTCCAAAGTGCTGCTCTACCAAACTGAGCTTCCACATTTTCTGGGCTCTGCTGCTTTCTGCCAGGGTCCTCTGGTGGTGTGCCTACTCTGGAGGAGTCGGACGGGCCAGGTGTGCTGAGGAAGAGACCCTGGTCTCCATCCTTCCTTCTCATTACTGACATCCTGGGACAATGGGTTCCCTGAGCATCTTGAAATTCAAAGAATTCAGAACTCCTTTGGTAAAGAACCAGGGGGGAAATGAGGAAGGCTGGGGTCAAGGACACCAGGGCAGATTTGGGAGCTAGCCAGCTGGAAGTTTTTCTTTTTTCCCACACATTGTCTCTTCTTGAGAGGTGGGCACAGTGTGTGGCTGAGCCAGTGGACCAAGGCAGAAGAGACAGAAACATGTGTCCTCCTTATTTCTTTCAGACTCCCTGAGTGTGACAGAAGCCAAGGAGCTGTTTCTTCTGTGCCTTCCTTGCTTGACAGAAAATAGCTCTCCTGAATTGCTAGGCTCTTCTCTCCCAGTCCAGCCCCCTCTGTGCTCCTGGTGCTGCAGGATCGAGAAGACAGCAGTGATTTCCAGCTTTCCAGAATAACCTGGGCTGAGCCCTGGCTCTGCCATTTCCTACTTTTTAACTGGCAAAAATGAAGTAATAATTCGCCTTATGGAATCATCTCGAGGAGTAAATAATAGGTGAAAAGAACCCAGTGCCCAGCATTTAGCAGGTCCTCTAAAATTGGTAATGTTCTGATAGATCCTGTAGGGGATTCCTCCCAGGGATCAAAGAGTTCAACCTCCTGGGAGCAGAGACACCTGGGGGACACCAGGAGGGCCAGCCCCCCTGGAGAGAAGTGTTTTGATTGTGCCTGTGTGACTATATTTGCTGTAGTCACTAAGACTGTGATGTTAAAATCCACCATGAGGAGGCGCTCATGCCACGAGTCAGTGTTGAGTTTTAAAAAGTCAGACATTTAACCTGGCTTTCAAGTTTCCTTAGAAACTTCTTCCTCTATTTTTATTTTGTCTCTCAGAACCCTTTTAACAGAGTTTTTGAATTAACACTGATTGATGTTATGTCCAACACTGATCTTTTCTACCTCGTTTAGAGAGTGGTGATTTATATGTGCTAACCTAGGTGTGAAGATTCACCCTGGGAGTGTGTGTCGGAGATGCAGACTCCTGGCTCTAGCTTTGGTGATTCTCACTGGTGGCCACACACAGTATCTCCTGTTCTGTTCCTGATTTGGGGAAGTCAGTCTCTCCAGGACAGAGAGAGATGTCTGAAGCCTGTAGTGGTTGTGGTCAGGAGAGACGGTGTTGGGACTTCCATTAGCCTCAGAACTCAGTGTCATGGGGACTCTCTACTCCTTCAGGGTAAGTACTGAGTTTGGTTACCATGGTTCAATGTTGAAACAAAAAATGTTACCATTTTCTAAATTACGTAAAATCTGCATATTTATTTGTGGGTCCATTTTTCACTTAAAGATAGTAAAAAGTCGAAAATACCAAGTGTGGGTGAGTATGTGGAGAAACTGGAAATCTTATACACTGATGGAGGGAGTAGGGCGAATTTTCAGAGCCACTTAGAGAGCATTTTGCTAAATTAAGGAAGAGTGGAGATGTGGAGATATGCACACGACCGAACAATTCCACTTCTAGACCCACAGAAACAGTCACATGCACAAGGAGACATGTGCAGGTATGCTCATTACTGCACAGTTTATAATAGCCCCACACTGGGAATAAACCTCAATGCCCACGAGCATGAGGTGAAATATACACGATGGAGTTTGTCAAGTGTCATTGCAGTAATAAAAATTAGAGCTGTGTGTATGACGAACATGAATGAATATCACAAATGAACAAGGAACAGAATACAGAACCCTTTGGTATCTCTATCTAGTATTTAAAGACACGATACTATATGTTATGTGCTGATAACACATTATTTCCACCATGTGCCCCAGAAGTATATGCAGTAGTATCAGACTCCAGGGTGCCTCTGGGAGGGACTGAGGGCAATGTGACTGGGAGAATACAAGGGGCTTCTCCTCTGTCTGCACAGCTTTATTTATTTCAAAGGAGATCTGAAACAAATTAATAAATAAAAGTTAAGTTTTACTCACTGTGAGTGCTGAGTAGATGGATGTTTGCTATTCTCTAGTTTTCTTTTCTTTTTTTTTTTTTATTATGTTATGTTAATCCCCATACATTATTCTCTAGTTTTCTATGTTTGGAAAACTTTAGAAGAATTTTTAAAAGTGATCAATACAGATATTTTGCAATACAAATATTTTGCATTAGGTAGTAATTCTTCCCATTCCAAAGTGCTATGGAGCTTATGAGACTCTCTACCTGGATCCTCAGAGTAGCCCTAAAGTAACCAGGGGAAATGCCTCCCTTTGAAGCTCAGAGCAGCTAGTGACTCACTCCAGATCACACAGCCAGCAAGAGGTAAAGCTAGGATTCAGACCCAGGTTCTAAACCTGCAGCTCTTCTCCCTCTTCATCCAACACCCTTCTAGACCTCTTCATTTGTAATGAGCACTTCAGTACCTGGTTCTGGGTAACTTGAGAGCCTTCTGTCAATGGCAGATAGAATTTTCATTTGATATAGTCAAGTGATATATTCAGGATAATATAGTAAAGCAGTGTTGGAACCTATAACTGCCACCATGAGCACTTGATTCATTCATCATTTATTCTTTCCAGCCACTGTCAACCTTTCAGTTTTTAGAACTAAAAACCAAGTTTATAACCATTTATAATCCAATTCTTAAAAATACTTTAACATAATTTGTTGATTATAGGATTATTTATGATCCCCAAAACTAGTAGCACCCTAAATTAATTAACAGTAGGACAAGGACTAGGTAACGGTAGTTAACTCTGTCATTAGTGTTTTAGTTGTGGAAGTGTAGCAATGGGGCTGTGTGCCTGCATACTATTTATGGCTAGTGTCCATGCTGATTCGTTCCTGCCCATGCCTCCTGGGTCAGTATCCATGCTCTACCAGTTGTTAAGTATCTTTAATATCACCCTACTTATGATGCAACACTAAGTGGGAAAAAAACAGAAGTAAAATGTTATTATACTATGATTACAGTCATAGGAGATATGTAGACATATAAAAAATACATGTACACACACACAATTAAGTGTTGGGAAAACTGGACAGATACATGAAAAGAATGAGACTGGACCACTTTCTTACACCATACACAAAAATAAACTCAAAATGGATGAAAGGCCTAAACGTGAGCCCTGAAATCATAAAACTCATAAAAGAAAATATAGACAGTAATCTCTTACAACATAGTTATAGATATGTTTCCTCAGGCAAGGGAAACAAAAGTAAAAATAAACTATTGGGACTACACTAAAAAAAAGCTTTTGCACAGCAAAGGTAAAGGTAAACCTACTGAATGCGAGAAGGTATTTGCCAAGTGATACATCTGATAAGGACTTAATAACCAAGTTATACTAAAAACTTATACAACTCAACACCAAAAAAAAAAAAAAAACCACCCACAAAAAAACAAACAAAATTATCTGAGGCAGAAAACCTGAATAGATACTTCTCCAGAGAAGACATACAAAAGGCTAACAGACACACGAGAAAACAGTCAACATCACTGATCATAAAGGAAATGCAAATCAACAGCACACTGAGATATCACCTTATACCTGTCAGAATGGCTAGTATCAAAAAGACAAGAAATAACAAGTGTTGGCAAGGATGTGGAGAAGTGGAAACTGTTGTGCACTGCTGGTGGGAAGGCAAACTGGTACAGCCATTGTGGAAAATGGTATGGAGTTCTCTCAAAAAATTAAAAACAGAAATACCGTATGATCCAGTAATTCCACTATTGGGTATTTACCCCCCCCAAAAAAAACCCAAAACATGAATTCAAAAAGGTATATGCACCCCTTTGCTTATTGCAGCATTATTTACACTGGCCAAAATAGAGAAGCCACCAAAGTCTCCATCAATAGATGAAGAGATAAAGAAGATGTGATATTTATATTTACTTATGTTTATAAATAAATATATGTATGTGTGTGTGTGTGTGTGTATATATACATATATATATATGTATATATATATATATATATATATATATATATATGGAATATTACTCAGCCATGAAAAGAATGAGATCTTGCCATTTGCAGTAACATGGATGGACCTAGAGAATATTATGTTAAGTGAAGTTAAGTCAAACAGAAAAAGACAAATACCATATGATTTCACTTACATGTAGCATCTAAAAAATAAAACAAATAAACAAACAGACAGACTCATAAATACAGAGAAGTGGGGGTTGCCAGAGGGAGAGGGATACGTGAAATAGGTGAAGGGGATTAAGAAGTACAAAATTTCAGTTATAAAATATGTAAGTCACAGAGATGAAAAGTACAGCATAGGGAATATAGTCCATTATATTGTAATAATGTTGTATGGTAGCAGATGGTGACTACACTTATTGTGATGAGCATTGAGTATAATTGTCCAATCACTATGTTGTATACCTGAAACATGTAACATCATATGTCAATTATACTTCAATCAGAAAAAAGAGTAATGTTCTGAAAGAAAAATATGTACACACACATAATTGAGTTGGGGTGTTAGAATTCCTGGTGGTTTTCCCTCTACAATGCAAATTTTCCACAGCCTTGTACTGATTTTGTAATTTGAAGATTAAATATTGGAATCCTTTTTTGGAGGACATCTATCCAGAGTCTGCTGCTTTATGATCCTGTCCTTCACTTTTCATTCCATTCTGCTCATCTCATGAGGGCACAGTTTGTGTGCTAATTAGCTGAAGCATGATGCATGACTGGAAGCCAGCAGACAATGGGTCTACATTGTTTCCAGAGATAAGATCAAATGCACTGGACTTACTTTATGTGTTTCTATTTTGCTAAGGGCACTACAAATTATATAGAGATACGGAAAGACCAAATGCTATCAGCCCCTTTTAATGAAATTCTGATCCTCTTAAACCCCCCAGTTCACTCGAGTCTTATATTCCCTATTGGGGTGTGACAAACCCAAACATCTCTCCAGGACTGAAAAAGCATATGTAGTGTTATCGGAGAAAATACAGTTTCATCAAATATAGGTAAACCTTTCAAATCCTCTAAACCCTTGTGATGGTATTATATTTTATCTTTATCAACCTTCCTAACCATGAAAATGCATCCTTACAATTCGGAGAAATGAAATTGGAACTTTAAAATATAGGTCCAGTTTTCTTGTTACAGATCCCTATGCGTTCAGGATGCCTTGCTCATGGCATTTTATTCCATCAGCAGGAGCCAGCATCAGTGAAACTTATATTCTTTTCCACTTACCGTGTTGATAGGGGCTATTTTAATGAGACTTAATCTTCGTACCAATGATTTTTCTTCTCTTTCTGAAATAATCAGTTTTGTAAAAATTATAGACTCCATATATAAGGGAAAGCTATATGGTTATGAATTGCTAATAGGTAATACATGAAATCCAATCCAGCTCTGCCATATTAAATAATTTCAAGTGGGATAAATCTCTCAGACAATTAACTACATAAGCAAAAGCTGTAGCATATGGCATGATGAGAGGTAATCTGAATTCGTTTCGTGCATTGCTTTTCCTGCAGAAGTATCAAGTAACGTCCCGACACTTGGCCTTTTATCTGGCATTCTAATAGTAGCTGTGCAGAAATCCCATTCTACACTATCGTTGCAAAACTATATTATTTATGAAATTGATTCCTGGCACATTGTGTTGGAAGAAGGTTAATGGTTAATTGATTTAGCCAGTGGTAGGATTTGCTATGTTTAATAATGCATGAGATGATGGCCTTTTAATTCATTTGTATTTCTAGTAAGACCATAAACTTCTGCAATATTATAAGAAAAATAAGTAAAATGATTGTATAGATTAGTTCATGTTGCTTTTAAATATTTGAAAAGCATCTGTGAATTGAAGAGTAACCAAATGAATTCAGATATTATACAATGATACAGTTCATGATGAAAATCCATAGTTTAAAACTTGTTCTCCCATAGATTTTAAATGTTCTCAACTAAGAATTTATTTTCTACTAAATTGGTCTACAAAACACAGTATTTTTTTGTGTGTAATTTCCGTAGTTAGGACCAGTGAGTAAGGTGACAGCCAAGCCACAGTTGGAACAACAGACCTCCAAATCTGAAGAATTTGCCACCCACCCTTCAAGACATTTTGAATGAGGAAGATTAGAATCTTTTAGGTGCCTAAGGCTGGTTTTTCTTCCAGCCACGTGGCTACACTTTTGACTCTTAAAAAAAAACCTCTCCATGAGCAACAGAAAGTACAGGCTGGAATCAGTAATATGGCTGTATCTGTCTATTTTCCGTCCAACCACATAAAACTCAGAGATTCTAAAATGTTACAAGATACAATATCACCTAATCCTTTTTCAACCCAAGTGAAACACTGTTAAATAAAACCGAAGAGGAGGAGAACTGGGGAGGATAAGAGAGGGGCATACCATGCTCACTCAGCAAGAGCCAAGCCAGAGAACAGGATCAAGTCCATGACATGTGGGTAGCCAGAAGCTGAGTGGGGTTGTCTCAGAGCTGGAGGCAATGCTGTGAAGGGGGAGCCACCCAGTGCTGGGCACCCTTCTCCTCCAGGAGATGGAAGCACACAGTGGGAAAGTGTGGTGGGCCAGGAGTCTCCTGATAGCCTTTTAAAGCATTTGTGGTTGTAACATTGGATGAGGAGAGGCTCCCCAGAGGGGTTGAGAGATGTTGGCAGAGTGGCAGCCAGAATGTGTGTGTGAGGGTGGGCGGGGCAGAGTGGAACTGGCTAATTTGTTCCCAAAGGAAATAAAATATTGTGTGTTTGAGGGTGGTTGGTTAAAATTGATTAGTTGAATTCTACCATGCAGAAGTGGAAAACCTAAGTTTTTTAACTAGTTACTGAGACGTCTTTAGGGTCTTCATAGGTTAATAGTAATGACATGGCAATTGTCCTGTCCTGTCTAACCAGACAACTTAGCTTCGGTTTGGAATGCACCACTACAGTTCACTCAAGTGTCAAGATCCACCAGAACAGCGGATTTGTCCAAATCAGCCAACTTACAAAGAACTTTGGACTGCTGAAGTGGAAAGCATTATGGAATTCATCTGGTACAACGCAAATGTTGTGTGTGTAAACTTAAAATTCACAGTTCGGGGATTCTTCCAAGGTCACACAAAAGATCAGTCTCCTAAGCCCATCAAGTACTTTCCTTTCACACATTAAGCCTCCCAGATAAGATAAATGAAAGCATCTTGATCATACTTTTAGGAAATTCCTCTCTATCCTCATGCCTCTTAAAATATTTATTATTTTATTATTTATTATTTATTATTCCTATTCTTTAAAGAAAATTCATTGGAAACAATTAATTGGGTCAAAGTGAGTATTAGCATTATGCATATAAAATCCTCCTTTCACATGCTCTATGGTCTGGAATTCAGGAAGAATCTGGTTACAGATTGTGACTCTAACAGACACTTGGAACTATAGAAATCATACACGATCAGCTAGCTGGTGGTTCCCATTTTATCAGCTAAAGGAGTTTTCCAAGGAGAGGGTTGGTATGTGGATATTATAAGATGCCAACCACGAATTTAACCTAAAGAATGTTCATAGGCGGGGCGCCTGGGTGGCTCAGTCGTTAAGCGTCTGCCTTCGGCTCAGGTCATGATCCCGGGGTCCTGGGATCGAGTCCCTTTTTTTTAAAAAAAAGGAAAAAATGTTCATTTCTCTGTGATTTTTTAGAACTTTCTTACTGTTCATTTGTCTTCTCAGACTAGAAGAAAAAGCCAACTTCATTTCTTGCTGTGCTTGATGCATGACAAAAGATAAGGGCAGTTCTAGAATCCCCTACAACTAGAGCTGGGAACATTTCTGTCTATGCTAATATTAAAAGGACAAGTAGCTAAGTACAGGTCCCTGGATCTCTCAATTACCCACATATGAACTGAGCTGAGTCACTGCATCTAAACCAGCTCATCATCACACGTCATCTTTCACCTCATGGCAACAACCTTAAGTGTAGAGCTAAGGCACAGACACTGCATCTGGGCACCTGGGTGGCTCAGTCGTTAAGCATCTGCCTTCGGCTCAGGTCATGATCCCAGGGTCCTGGGATCGAGCCCCACATCGGGCTCCCTGCTCCGCGGGAAGCCTGCTTCTCCCTCTCCCACTCCCCCCTTCTTGTGTTCCCTCTCTTGCTCTCTGTCAAATAAATAAATAAAATCTTAAAAAAATTATATTAAATTAAAAAAAGAATGTTCATAGGCTTGTCAGATGAACAGTACTTCCTCCTGAATGTACTTCACTGATGCTTAATGAGTGTGGCTTAGAATCACCTGAGTAGCAGATTGAGCTTTGACCTCATGACATAGAGGCTGTATCTGAATTTCTTTTACAATGGGTATTATTATAGCCACCTTGCTAAAGTTAACCAGAGTATCTGCAACCACTGTTGTTACCTGTTAGTCCTTGATTTGATAACTCATTGGTGTTTCCATCCTGATTGGAAACTGCCACACAATAATAATTCACCCATGTATTCATTCATTCATTCATTCATTCAGCAAACATGTACAGCATATTTAATATATCCTATACTGCACTAGGCACTCTGCACTAATTATTTTTCATCCTCAAAACAATCTTGCAACATAAGATTCTACTGTGCTTCCCATGTTACAGATGGGAGACCAATGAACTCAGGTCTGTGGAGAACAGTGCACCCCAGTCTGCTTCACCAAGAAATGTGAAGATTATAAGCCAAACATCATTAGTCTTCATACTGGCACTTAGTCATACTTGTGTAGGTAGTAAGTAGCCTTTCTTGTTGGATAATTTATTTATCTCAGTTGCCAAGCAAACATTTTACTCCTAGCATGTTTACCAAACATTAAAAAGGAGGTCTGATTTGGAGTTCAGACTGGCAAACAGCGTGCAATTCTAACATAATGATGGCAGCTGCTAATTTGGTTCCGTGATGACCTAGAATATGAATTGTTTAGTAATTTTTGTTTTAAAACATCTGTAAAGAGCTGACATCTTGGATCAAGAAACGGAACTATAAATCTGTTTTAAATTATAGTAACTGCTTCTCAAAGATTTAATTCTCAAATTCATTCTTAAAATGATCTTGTTTCAAATTGAGTAAGAAAACCAGGCACTGATATCAGTATTAAAAATCAAATGCCTGATACCCCAGTGGCTAAAAGTAGCGATAGGTCAAGAATATTTGCATCTCGTGTTGTGGCTGCACGCTGCGGTCAGGGCAAAGGAGAGGCCCTCAGAAGTCATGACGCTCTCTTGATTACCAAGGCATTGGTATTCTTTGAGTAGGGTAAGGATTTATTTGACACTTTAACATAAATTTTTATGGAGCGACTTATGTAATGAACTGAGCGATCTAAAGACCAACAGCAACAAGGAGGGCAACAACGAGGGTTTACGACAAATGCAAAAGCAATATTTCATATGATAGTAGGAGGCACAGTGGGTTAGAGCATTCCTTCCTCGGGTCAGAGGGGACCAGGCTGCCACTTAGGGACAGACCTTTTGCCCTGGTGTCTGAACCAACCATGTGAAGGTATATGTTTTGTGCTACAATGAATCGGTTATGTTTACTTCTGAAACTATTTAGGCTGACCATATTTGCTATTGTAGCTGAAACACAAGCGCACACACAAGAGATTTCTATGAAGAGATTGAATGCTTTGACAAAAATTACAGAGGTGAGTTGCCTAAAAATTTTATAAGACTCTCAGAAGGCAATGAGATGGCAGGGGTGGGGGACAGTAGGTGACGTAACACTCCAGAAGGATTCTTCACTTGGCTTACTTCAAACCTGTTTTTAGGAACTTGTTCAGATGAAAAGAAAGCTAAACTGAAAATTAACTTGTATCAAGGTTCACAAATAAAAGCAATAAGGGTAAATGGCAACAGTAATTACAGTAATTATTCTTATTGCTATTATTTGTGAACTTTGACACAAGGTAACAGCAGGACAACAAAGTGCAACCTGATGAAGACAGTCCTACCAGGTCCAACAATAAAGCCATCCAGTAACCTTAAATAGGAGGAGATAACCAAAAGTGCCAAGAGAGGTAGATGAGTAACATATCTGATAACCTCCTGAATTTGTTTCTGATATACTCTTTGTGAGGAAGCCTCTAATATAGTACAGTGGCAGACAGACCCTAAGGTGTGACCACAACCCATAGCTCTACCTCCTGTTGTTTATGACCTGTGTAGTCTCTCTATCTCGAGCGCAGGTGGGACCTGTGACTTGCTTATAATGAATAAAATACGCCAAGGGCGAGGGAATGTTGCCTGGAGATCAGGTTATCTTACATAAGTGTCCATCTCAGATGGGAGCAAGAGATTCTCCTTGCTAATTTGAGGAAGTAAGTGGTCATGTTGAGCAAGGCCATGTGGCAAAGAACAGATACATTTTAGGAACTGCAGGTGATCTCTAAGATTGCAGGTGGCCTCTAGAAGCTGAAGATGGCCTCTAGACACCAGCAAACAAAAAGCCAAGACCCTCAGTTATATAGCCTCAAGAAAGTAAATCCTGCCAACAACCTAAGTCAGCATGGAAATGAATTCTCCAGTTGAATGTCAGGTGAGAAAATGGCCAGTCAAGGCCAATGGTCAAGGCTGACCACAGTCCTCTGAGACCCTAAGCAGGGAATCTAGCTGAGCTGTGCTGGTACTCCTGACCCATGAAAATTGAGAAATAAGATCTGTTGTTTGAAGCCACTAAGTTTGTGTAATTTGTTACATAGTAAGAGAAAACTAACACGATTACTTATTTGGTGGTTTAATAGCCACATCTGTTTACCTTTCTATCCCTCTCACTGGACTATGAGCTAGTTTAAAAATAGGGGCTGTCTTGATTTACTTTTATTCCTTACTCCCCTTGGTGTCTGACGCACAGACAGTAGGGGTGTGCTGAAGGAATAATCCAGTGAAAGACAAATGAACGAATGAATAAGCAGATATGGAGCTGTGGCATTCCAGGGCACGCACCGGCTACCATGACACACTGCTTTCCCCTCTAATATCTCTTGGTTAATCAACATGCTGAAGAAACTGAACCTATTTCCTTTTCTCAGCAAGTCATTTATCTTCGTTAAAATGGAGCTGCTGTCCTATTTTCTGGTCAGACTGTTTGATTAGATCCTTCTGGAATAGTTTGTAGAATTCTCTGTGGTTTTCCCCAGCCTACATAATTTTATGTCATCAGCTACTTCAATGAGCTAGCTACTTTTCTCCAACTAATTATTTCCAATTCCTGAGGCACCCCATTAACTTCTTTCTATGCAGGGAATTTGCACAAATTTCCTTTCTCTGAACCAATTTGAATCCACACGAGAGCTTTATTTATCATTCTGTCATTAGCAGTAATAATCGTATTCAGATTTTGGATGATGAAAATAACTTATACCAATTATTTTGTTTATTTGTGCTATACCCAGAGAAGACTTGCTATTAATCCCCATTTTTTGGATAAGACAAGAGAGGCAGAAAAAACCTGTAGGTCATGTGTTTGTTCAGCGAACAACTTAAGCATTGACAATATATGGAGCACCATACTTTGAAAGGAAGGAAGGAAGTCTGACAGATCTGTCTTGTCTGCCTTATTCAATTATAAGTTCTCCATAGTTTTACCTGTTTCTTCAATTTTATTTTTTCTATTAATAATTCCACACACAAAAGCTAGACAGAAGCCTTCATCACCTTACACCTAGAAAAATACAACAGCTTTCTGTTTGTCTTAGCGCCTCTGGTTTATCCTGACCTTTGTTTATCTAACTCAGGACTTAAGAGAATATCTTGCTAAGCTCAACTGTAATGTTTCTGAGGACCCTACAGTAACTTCTTATGCCTATTATGCAAGACACAAATATTTTGGTTTTGTTAAAGACCCTTTCGGACACTTCATTCACCATTCCTTCCCAATCTAATATTCTCTGTTAATTTTTTCCTTTATTTAATAACCAAGAATTCTCTAGATCCACCAAGGTAACTAGCCTACTGCCCCTTGAAGCAAAACTCCTTGTCTACTTGGATTCTGTGCCATCCCTTCAAGCTAATGTGGCTTCCCAGCTCATGCTTAACAATGACTTTTCTCTCCTCCCCTAAAAGTCGGTACAACATTCACCTGTGATTCACCTTATCCTACTCTGATTTGGCCTTAACTCTTTTTCTCTCATACATCTGAACTTTTAAAATGTGCTTATATTTCTATCAGTGGTCCCTGGTCCAGCAGCATTAGCATCACCCAGGAACTTAATACTGGAAACACAGCATCTTGGGCTCTACCTCAAATACACTGAGTCAGAAACACCAAGTGTAGGTCCCAGAAAATTGTTTTTACAAGCCCTCCACATGATTCTGATGCACTTTAAAGTTTGAAAATCACTGACTGATACATGTGTGCATAAACATATAAGTAAAAATACACATATGCGCATATACACGTACACATACACATATAATTTCCTAAATGGTTTGTCAACTTAAAATAAAAACTAGATACCCATTTTATATTGTAAGCTGTTTCAGATGGCAGGAAACATATAATAAAATTTAACTAGTGTTATGATTGTTTTTTGAATACCCATTGCAGCTAGAACAGTTTCTTGCACAAATTCAATATTCATTACATATTTGTCTAAATACCACTTGACTCTTTATCTTGGTTCATGAACATTTAAGCATCTTTGACCAAAAGGGTGCAAAGAAGAGAAAATAAATGAAGCACATTACTCCTATTAAGTATGTATTCGCAGCTCTGATTAAAGCTGGGAAGACCAAAATTAGTTCTGCACACAAAGCTCTTTGTCACGGGGTTCCTACATACTTGTGTAATTACATCTTCTTCCCAAGACTCCCATCACACTGAGCTGTTTGGTACCTCCCCCAACAGCAGCACCTCTAGGTATAACTTCTACCTGGAATGTCCCTCTCTGTTGTTCCCTGTCCGCCTGGATAATTCCTCTGTACCCTTGAGGGCCCACGTCAGGAAGCTTCTCTGCTCCCCATTCTATCAGAGTGAGGCACCCTTCCCTTGTGCTTCTGGGGTAGCCTCTATTTATTCCTATTCAGTCACTAACCATACTCTATTATGAAAACATTTCCACCTATCTGTTCCACTACATTGTACTGTAAGCATTTTGAAGCCTGGGTAATCATAGTTGTATTCCAGTATTTGTCATGTAATTGGTGCTCAACATTCGATGACTGAGAAAAAAATAACTGGTTAAGGTTCAACATTAGGTATAATTAAATTTGCTATGCTTTTATTTCCCCAAGAACCAAACATGAATATATTTTATTCTAGCAACAAATTTAGTTCAGAATTAGAATGGAATTCATTTCTTCAGGTCCCTGAAGGGGTCAGGGACCCCCGAGGCTGTTGCTGTTCCCCTCCTGATACCTAGTGCACGCTGACACTGACTCGCTCCAGCAGGTACACCAGTAATCCAGAAGCATAATGTCAGACTTGGGATAAGCATGATCATAGATTTTGTTGTACTTTCAAGTACAACCTGCCGCCACCATGTAAATGTCTGCATATGGCTGGTTCCTTCGAGGAAAGCCTCCATGACTGTTCACCACATGGGCTCTACTTAAAATTGTGCAGATGATGGGTCATCATGCTCAGCAGAGCATTTTCTACTGATTGGTAGTTTCTCATCACCTAACAGGGCACACAAACACAATGAGGTGATCATCTCCCACAGCAGTAAACCCTCATTCCATCACTTAGGACGGAGAACAATTTGTTTAGAACACCACCAAGCACTAGCAAAGTTGGTTTCCTACAAAAGGAAGCCATTCCAAAATTAGCTGCAGCACTGAGGACTGATTCCTGTTCTCCTTCACTATCTCTGGCACGCTGTCTGACAGGACATGGGACTGCAGAGAGGTCAACCTCACAGCAAAGTCATGTTTTCCTTGGCTCCCAACAGTTTGCGAGCAGTGCCAGAAAATACAGTGGTGCTCAGAACAGCCCAGAGAGTCTTTAGGAGCTGGCACCCCTGTGGGGGATTACCTTCACATTCTATGGGCATCGGCCTCTTCTTGGCTTATTCCTACAAGTCTGAAGACTCCGAATGTAACATTTTCCCTCATTTATTCTTAAGTGAGGGTATTTTCCTCATTTAAGAAACTGCTCATTTTGATGAAATCAGGAAAGATATGATGCATATATTCATAAATAAATTCAATCTCTATTTTGATGGAGAAGAGTTAAAATGAGTTTTTAAAATGGCATCTGGTTAGCAGCCCCAGGGCTGTGTCTCATCCATGAAAACTCAGAGAAAGAAGGAAACCCTCTACACGGACAACCAGGACTGCAGACAACCTAACATTTCAACCGAGTGTTTGGAAAAACAGTTGCTAAATACAGAGCAGCTGATGCTTGATAGAGAAAATCCAGCCTAGGAAATGCTGGCTGATGGACAGAGGGCCCAAGGTAAGGGGAGCAAAGTTATTCCTCTGCCTCCATCCACCCACTGTTTCAGACACCCAGGACCTACACTAGTCAGGGACGGAGGGGCACAAGAATGAGGAAATCATGCTGGGGCGCCCGGGTGGCTCAGTCGTTAAGTGTCTGCCTTCGGCCCAGGGTCCTGGGATCGAGCCCCGCATCGGGTTCCCTGCTCGGCGGGAGGCCTGCTTCTCCCTCTCCCACTCCCCCCTGCTTGTGTTCCTGCTTTAGTTGTCTCTCTCTGTCAAATAAATAAATAAAATCTTAAAAAAAAATAAAAATAAAACACCAGAGCTAAGTGTTGAAACCAGTGAAAACACATACAAATCTAAATAATTGTCCTATATATTTGCAACATGGGGCAGAGGTTTTCTTTAAATGTAATTAGTACTTAGATCTGAAGCCACAGAGACCAAGAAGTGGAGCGAAGAGAAGAAAATAGAAGAGTACAAAACTCTTTGTCTCAGGTAGGACTGATTCAGTAAGAACCCCGCAGTCAGAGGGGAGGAGGGCGGGGGGATGGGTGAAACAGGTGATGGGGATTCAGGAGGGCACTTGTCAGTGATGAGCACCTGGTGATGTATGGCAGTGCTGAATCACTCTATTGTACACCTGAAATTAATATTTCACTGTACGTTAACTATCTGGAATTAAGATAAAAATAAAAAACACTGCCACTTTATCTGGTAGTAAAATTTAAACTAAAACACAATCAGGACTAATGTGAAATACAATATTAATAAAATTACCAACCTTTTCCTATTTTTAAGAAATAAAAAAATGCATTAATAAAAAAGAACACCATAGTCAATAAATATATACTAATTGATATAAGAATATAGTCATAATGATGATAATAAACATCTTGAATCAGTAGAGAAGGAAATGGATCATTTTACATACTGTTTTAGAATCCCCGGCCAATCATTTATTATAAATTAAAATTAGAGTCTTACCTAACTGTGCCCTCTAATTCTAGAGAGCTGAAAAATTTAAATATAAAGCATGCAAAATGCTAGAAGAAAACAGAAGTGAATGATGTAGAAAAGAGCTTTCTGAGCATTACTCCACCATGAAATCCAAGAAAGAAAAATATTAATGTGTGGTTGTGGGCCTTGTACTTGGATTTTCTCACTTGCAAGATGGGGTATAGTAAAAGAACCCCTCTCATTAGGGTTGTCCTTATGTGAACA
Organism: Halichoerus grypus; assembly: GCF_964656455.1. Classification (NCBI taxonomy): domain Eukaryota; kingdom Metazoa; phylum Chordata; class Mammalia; order Carnivora; family Phocidae; genus Halichoerus; species Halichoerus grypus. The sequence goes on from NC_135715.1 coordinate 71,594,910, forward strand.
CATACATGGATGCAGCTTACATGAGACAATACATGGGAAGTACCAGCATAAGACCAGGCACATAGGAATCACTCAATAAATATTAGCAAAAAAGTGACAGGAAGAAATTGGATATGGCCTAATATTTACAGCTGGAATTTGGCTCCATCTATTTGGTAAACATAATGCATCTGTTAAAAGTTGTGTGGTTGATATATATTTATTAATATGGACAAATATTTACTATATATCACTGGGGGTGGAAGGAAGGAGAAAATCAGTTTCCAAAACAGTTGGGTGATCCTTTTTCTATTTTAAAGAATTAAATGACTCTTAACACATATTATTATCATCTTAATACCACCTTAATCTTTACTTTTTACATAACTTTGATAATTTTCATTCTTATTCCAAAATATTATTCATGCACTTTTGGCTTATTTCTAGCAAAACAGCTTACGCATTTAGTTTTTAAGGGATTTGTGTTGACTTTGGCTGAGTTTTTGTTTTTTGTTTTTTTTTTAAAGATTTTATTTTATTTTATTTATTTGACAGAGAGAGAGACAGCTAGAGAGGGAACACAAGCAGGGGGAGTGGGATAGGGAGAAGCAGGCTCCCTGCTGAGCAGGGAGCCCGATGTGGGGCTCGATCCCAGGACCCTGGGATCATGACCTGAGCCGAAGGCAGACGCTTAACGACTGAGCCACCCAGGCGCCCAGTTTTTGTTTTTTTTAAAGATTTATTTATTTATTGATAGAGAGAGAAAGAGAGAGAGTGGTGGGGGGTGGGCAGACAGAAAGAGGGAGAGAGAAACTCAAGCAGACTCCGTGCTGAGTGAGGAGCCCTACGTGGGGCTCCATCTCACAACCCTGAGATCACAACCTGAGCTGAAACTTAGCCAGACTTAACCAACTGCACTACCCAGGCACCCCTTGGCTGAGTTTTTTAAGAACCTATACTGACATACAATTTATATACCATAAACTTCACTCACTTGTAGTACAATTCAATGGTTTTAAGTATATTTACAGAGTTGTGCGGGCTATCACCATAACCTAATTTTAGAACATTTCATGGTCCCTAAAGGAAACCCTGTATTCATTCGTCACTGCCCACAGCCACCCACCAATTAATTTTTGTCAGTCATTCTAGTCTTCTCTTGTGTTTGAATTAGGAAGTTTACATTTAGATTTGTATTTTAAAAGTATGCACACACATGTACATCTAAAATACATGTTCTGGAGTCACTTTAATGTTTGGGTTGAAACCTGCGTGTGTAATTTACCAGTGGTGTAGTCTTGGGAGGTCATATAACTGCCCTGTGCCTCATTTTTCTCATCAGTACAATGGAGAAAATGATGCCCTACCTCATAGGCTCATGGTGAGGGTCTTTAAAACGAGAAAATCTGCATTAAATGCTCAGTGTAGCATTTAGAACACAAGAAGCATTCCATAAATATTAGCTGTAATCATTCCGTTCATCATCCCATCTCTGGAGGGTTGAATGAGGGAGGATTTTATTTTATGCTAAGTGCACACTGGTATTTTCCAAACTCTCTCCAGTGAACATGTATTACTTTTGTGGTGAAATAAGAAAAATAAACTCTGTTTAAAGTCATCTAGAGGGATGGTCAAGCGAGTGGGAAGTGAGTGGGGAGCCAGGCTTCTCTAGCTGAAGAGTGCAGTCGGGCATCTTTCAGAGCCCTCGGCCCCGGGAGCTCCCAGGGAGCTGGGCCCCAGCCCTTGAGGCTGTGGGTGCTCCAGATGCCTCAGGCTGGCTTGTGTCCCTCTGAAAGATACCTCTCTGCCCTGCCATGGCCATGGAGCAGTTGGCCTGACCCCATCGGTGTCCTGATCTGAGCATCTGTGCCCCTACCCTGCTGTTCGAGCTCTGCCAGCAGCCCTTCCTGTTGACTCAGGTGTAACATCAACCCAGAGCAGGAGACATACGCCATACTGGTCAAAACTGGGCTTCTGAGTCCATATGACTTGGGTTCAAAATGGTACTCTGTTATTTTCCAAACTATATAGGCCTCAGCTTCCCTTACCAATAGAATTGGGATAACAACAGCTACCTCCATGACCTAAAAGCGCTTAGCTCAATGCCTGGCATGTAATAAGAAGCCAATATTACTATTAATTATGCTGTTATTGTTACTATTACTTAATCTACAAAATTATAACCTGGGGCCTCAAGGACTCCCAAAACATCACCGTGCTTTTCTGTCCCTGGCATCCCTGTGACACACACAAGGAATATCACAAAAGCAGATGTGATAACTGACACACTGAGGGCTTAGTGCATTCCACTCACCACCTATTTGAGGGCCTACTATGTGCCACGCACTGTCACAGGCACTTGGGATACATCGGTGAAGAAAAGAGACAAGGACAATCAATACACATAAAAATAAGTAAATTAAAGTTATAAATTAAATACAAATAATGAATAAGTATGTCAGATGGTGCAAAATGCTTGAGCTAAGCAACGACAAGAGGTTTGGGTGTGCTGGGGGGTGAAGGCTGTCATTAATGGGGGTTGATCAGAGCAGGCCTCATTGGGAAGGGGCAACTGGACAAAGGCTGGAAAAGAGGACTTGAAGGTCTGGGGGAAGAAAGAGCTCAGGAGGCTTCAAGCAGGAGTGAGCCTGATGTGGAGGCAGAGTGAACAGCAAGGAGGCTGCAGTGGCCAGAGCAGAGTGAGCGAGGGAGACACTCAGGAGGAGGAGGGCCCCATAAGATGGCGGCCATTTCAATAATGTCTCTGGTTGCTGGAGGGGAGGTAGGTGGGGAGAGGGGGTAACTGGGTGATGGGCATTAAGGAGGGCACTTCATATAATGAGCACTGGGTGTTATATGCAACAATGAATCACTAAATTCTACCTCAGAAACTAATAATACTATATGTTAATTAAATTTAATTTAAATAAAAAATAAAAAAAAAACAAAACCACACAGCTGGGGTGAGCCTGGCTGGCTCAGTCAGTAGAGCATGAGACTCTTGATCTTGGGGTTGTGAGTTCAAGCCCCATGTTGGGGGTAGAGATTACTTAAAAATTAATAAAAATTAAAAAAAAAAAGGACTCTGGCTTGACTCTGAAAAAACTTTGGATACCTGAGACTGGAGTAGAACTTGATATGACTCAAATGTATTAAAAATGATCACTCTGGCTGCTATGTTCCTTGGCTAAGAGCTTTACATCTGCCTTTTTACCAAAAAACAAAACTGCAGCTTCTCTCCAAGAAGTGGTCTATGATCTGTCGGCTAACCGCAGCTATTCTAGGATGAGAGACTGTGGAGAAATTAACTACAGACAGACATACTTCATTTTATTGCGCTTTTTTAAAAACTGTGCTTCGCAGAAGTTTTTCTAAATTGAAGGTCTGTGACAACCCTGTGTTGAGCACGTCCACTGGTGCCATTTTTTAAACCGCATTTGCTCACTTTGTGTCTCAATGTCACATTTGGGCAATTCTTGCAATTTCAAACTTTTTCATTATTATTTGTAATGGTGATCTGTGATTAGTGATCTTTGTTGTTACTACTATAGTTGTTTTGGGGCACCACAAAAGCACCAATATAAGATGGTGAAATTAAGCAATAAATGTTGTGTGTGTTCTGACTGTTCTATCGACTGGCTGTTCCCCCATTTCTCTCCTCCTTGGGCCTGCTGTTCCCTGAGATGCAATATTGAGATTAGGCCAATGAATAACCCTACAATGGCCTCTAAGTGTTCAAGTGAAAAAAGGAGGTGCACGTTTCTCACTTTAAATGAAAAGCAGAAATGATTAAGCTTAGCGAAGAAGGCATGTTAAAAGCCCAGACAGGCCCAAAGCTAGGCCTCTTGCACCAAACACGTAGCCAAGTTATGAATGGAAGAAAAAGTTACTGGAGAAAATTAAAAGTGCTTCTCCAATAAACAAACAAATAAGAAAGAGAAACAGCCTTACTGCTGATATGGAGAAAGTCTGAGTGTTCTGGAGGGAAGTGCAAACCAGCCCCAGCATTCCCTTAAGCCAAAGCCTAATCCAGAGCTAGGTCCTACCTAGCTCTCTGTAATCCTGTGAGGGCTGAGAGAGGTGAGGAGGCTGCAGAAGGAAAGTCTGAAGCGGCAGAGGTTGGTTCACGAGGTCGAAGGAAAGAAGCCAGCTCCACAACAGAAAGCACAAGGTGAAGCAGCGAGGGCTGGTGGAGAAGCTGCAGCAAGTTCTCCAGAAGGTCCAGCTATGATAGCAATGAAGGTGGCTACACTCCACAGCAGGTTTTCAGTGTAGACAAGACAGCCTTCTACTGGAAGAAGATGCCATCGAGGACTTTCACAGCTCCAGAGGAGAAGTCAGTACCCGGCTTCAGAGCTTCAAAGGCCAGGCTGACTGTCCCGTCAGGGGCTAACGCAGCTGGTGACCTCAGTTGAAGCCAGTGCTCACTGACCGTTCCGGAAATCCTAGGGCCCTTCAGAACGATGCTCAGCCTACTCTACCTGTGCTCTGTACACTCTACCTGTGCTCTGTACGTGGAACGACAAAGCCCGGATGACAGCACGTCTGTTTACAACATGGTTCACCGAATATTGGAAGCCCATTGTTGAGACCTGCTGCTGAGAAAAACGATTCCTATCTAAATATTACTGCGTACTGACCGTGCACCCGGTCCTCCAGGAGCTCTGACGGAGACGCACCAGATGAATGTTGTTTTCATGCCTGCTGACAGAGCATCCATTCTGCAGCCCCTGGATCAGGGAATAACTTTGACTTTCAAGTCTTATTCTCTAAGAAATACATTTTGTAACCCTATAGCCGCCATAGAGAGTGATTCCTCTGATGGAGCTGGACAATTGAAAACCTGGAAAGAATTCACCACTCTAGATGCCATTAAGAACATTCATGATTCATGGGAAGAAATCAAACTATCAACATTCACAGGAGTTTGGAAGAGGTTGGTTCCCACCCACACGGAGGACTTGGAGGGGTTCAGGACATCAGTGGGGGCAGTCACTGCAGAGGTGGTGGAAACAGCAAGAGAACTGGACATAGAAGTGGGGCCTGAAGATGGGACCGCATTGCTGCAATCTCATGATCAAACTTGAACGGTTGAGGAGCTGCTTCTCGTGGATGAGCCAAGAAAGTGGTTTCTTGAGATGGAATCTGCTCCCGGTGGAGATGCCATGAAGACTGTTGAAATGACCACAAAGGATTTAGAATCTTACATCAACTTAGCTGATAAAGCAGTAGCAGGGTTTGAGAGGATTGACTCCAGTTTTGAAAGTTCTACTATGAGTGAAATGCTACCAAACTGCATCACACGCTACAGAGAAATCATTCATGAAAGCAAGAGTCAAATGATGTGGCAAACTTCAGTGTTGTTTTATTTTAAGAAACTGGCACAGTTGCCCCACCCTTCAGCACCCACCCCCTGATCAGTCAGCAGCCATCGACATCAAGGTAGGACCCTCCACTAGCAAAAAAGATTATGACTCACTGAAAGCTCAGATAATGGTTAGTATTTTTTAGCAATAAAGTATTTTTTAATTAAGGTATGTACATTTTTTAGACATAATGGTACTGCACACTTAATAGACCACAGTATCATGTAAACACAACTTTCATATGCAATGGGAAACCAACAAAATTCATCTCTTTATTAGTGATATTCGCTTGTTCCAGAACAAAATCTGCAATATCTCCAAGGTATGCCTATATTCAAAATGTAAGCATGTTCCTGTTCCCTTCAATAGGGGCTTCCAGGGAATGCTCAAATCCTGCTCTCTTCTTGGACTTCATTTTGCCCACCTTATGACAGGGCAAGACCCTATCCTGATCCTCCTGCCACGGCTAAGCAAAACTCATGGTCACAGAGCACTCTGAAAAGATGAACAGCAAGGGTTCCATGACAGCAGTGATTAACCAACCAGCAGAAAGGGCTACCCCAGTATTGACAAGGGTCCTAGGGTTTCATCTAAGTGTAAAAATAAAACCAACCCTCCTTGTTCTTACTGTAATGGCCCAACTTCCTCTATTCCTGACTTCCATTTTCTTTCCTTTTCTAAAAATTACATGCCCAGAAGTTATTTATCTTAAACTGGAATTTTATACCCTTTGATTACTTTCACCCATTTCTCCATCCCCCATTCTCTGCTTCTGACAATCACACCAACCTATTGTTTCTACAAGCAGTTTTTTTTAATATTCCACATATAAATGAGATCATACAGTATTTGTCTTTGTCTGACTTATTTCACTTAAAATAATGTTTATCCACATTGTCATAAATGGCAGGATTTCCTTCTTTTTATGGCTGAATAATATTCCTCTGTGTGTGTGTGTGTGTGTGTGTGTGTATCTCACTTTTCTTTATCCATTCACCTATCAATGAACACTTAGGTTGCTTGCCTGTCTTGGCTACTTAAACAATGCTGAAATCAACAGGGGAGTGTAGGTGCCTTTCTGAGACAGTGATTTCATTTCCTTCAGATTTATACCCAAAAATGGAATTGCTGGATCATAGGGTAGTTCCATTTTACATTTTTTGAGGAACCTCCATACTATTTTCCATAGTGGCTGCACCAATTTATATTCCCACCAACAGTGCACAAGGGTTCCCTTTTCTCAGCATCCTCACCAACACATGTTATCTCTTGTCTTTTTGATGAAGGCCGTCCTAACAAATATGAGGTGATTACCTCATTGTTGTTTTGATTTGCATTTCCCAAATGACTAGTGATGTTGGGCACCTTTTCATGTACCTGTTGGCTATTTGTATGTCTTCATTGGGAAAATGTCCATTCAATTTCTCTACCCATTTTTTTTCATTTTATTTTATTTTATTATGTTACGTTAGTCACCATACAGTTTTTTAATCAAACTGTTGTTTTCTATTGAGTTGTATGTGTTCTTTACATCCTTCGGATATTAACCCCTTAGCAGATACATAATTTGCAAATATTTTCTCCTGTTCTGTAGGTTGCCTTTTCATTTTGTTGATAGCTTACTTTGCTGCACAGAAGCTTTTCAGTTTGATGTAGTCTCACTTTTTTTCTTTTGTTGCCTTTGCTTTTAGTGTCAAATTAAAAACAAAGTCACTGCCAAGACCAATGTCAAGGAGCTTAACTCCTATGTTTTCTTCTAGAAGTTTAATGGGTTCAGGTTTTATATTCAAGTCTTTTAACCCATTTTGAGTTGATTTTTGTGCATGGTGCAAGACAGAATTCTTTTGCATGTGGCTATCCAGTTTCCCCAACATCATTTATTGAAGAGATTATCCTTTCCCCATTGTATATTCTTGGCTCCTTCATCATAATTTAAATGACCACATATGACTCCATTGTGTTCTGAAGAGACTATTTTCTGCTTCACAAAATTAGCATCCCACAGCATACAGAAGCAAAAGGGGCTGCCAGACCTATCCTCCTAGGCACAGTATACCTTCCTTTACTAGCCATGGTTCATTTCGTCCTCCTGTCACTCACAGTCACCTTCCACCAGCCACTGAAAGAGCATCCTTTCCCAAACAGGTGGAATCTCATTGTTTAAACAATGACGATATGGGGAAGACAGGGGAAACACATTCTAAATAGATGATCACCTGCATTCTGTTGCGTAGGGAAGTTGGTCTTCAGAAAAGGTTCCATCACGAACCAAAATTTTTGGTTTATAACTCCAATTGTGAAAAGAATAATAGGGTACTATCCCACAAAGTCTGGGCCCTGGTCCAATGCCAGAAAAACAGAACTATAGTTCTCCCCAATAACAGAACTAAATGACAGCCAGTCCTTTCTGAATCTTAATGTCATTCCAGATGAAAAAACAGACTGCCAGCAAAAAATAGTTCCATGGCAATCCCTGGATTTATGAGTAACCACAGTACTAAATATTTACAAACCAGGGAAAGTGTACAGAGTGTCCATCATTCTGTAAAATTGTGCTTGCTACAACATTTGGAATAAAGAAATGCTCTACAAGGCCTCATGTTTAGGCAATGGTTTGAACAAAGCCTTTGTTTTATCATTTCCAATCTCCTTTCAAATTGGAGTCACCTTTTGATTTAAAATATAAAGGCATCAAAGAGGAAGGGTTTCTTCTTTCTCGAATTTCCCATTTAATCACTGAATATATTTAGTCCTTGATCATTTTTATGTATGAGTGAAACATTGAGACACAGAAGAATCAAAGCTGTAAGATGGTCCTTTTTGATAAACACAGATGAATGCAATGTGGCATTCTTTTATATATGTACTAATTGCACAAGTATTACATAGCTGTCATTAAAAGTTTTAAATAATGGTAAGAAAAAGAAGAAAAAATTAAAATTACCACAGATTAAGAGATATTCACTACTGATTTGGGTATATGACATTTTTCTTCATCTCTGCTCATGCAGACATTGACAGGTGTTTTTTTTTTTCTTTTTATTGAGATATAATTAACATACCATAAGGTAGTTCTCTTAAAAAAAATCAACAGTATTGAGATTTCATTTATATGCAATGATATGTTTTTATCCCTACATTGTAGGGTACTTTATAATTTAGAAAATGTGATAATCCTGAAGATCTCTTATACCCAGCCCTTCTTTCTCATCTGGCCACTGTCCTGTTATGGCACCTTCCACCTATCCCTGGGCTACTCTCCAGTCTCCTCTCCTTTAGTTTCACCTTCCCCAATCCACTCTCTATACTGCCATTCATGTGGTCTTCTTTAATTCACAAATCTGAGTCATTCCTTGCTGAACCTTCTTTCATGAAGGTTCATCCACTGGATTCTTGCATTACCTTTAGTACTGAATGCCTTGCATGGCAGTGGGCCCCTTAGGGTCTAGTCCTTCTGGCTTCCCACACATCAGCCCTCTGTAAATTCACACTGCTATTCTCTCTGTCTGTTCCATCTGATAAATTCTGCTATTCTTTCAAGCTAGTCTCCCCTTCTTCCACCACCTTTCCAATGTCCCAAGCAAACTACACACTTCTCCAACAGGGTCACTTTCTCAGTACGCACTTCCATTATAGGATCTTACAAATGTTTGCTTCATTGTTGATCTCCCCAGCAGACTGCAGCTCTCAGAAACTGGAGATGAGGTCTTTTCAGGTTGCTATGCATAGCTGTACTAAGAATGTGGCGTACAGGAAATAGCCAATAAAAGCATTTGTTGAATAGATTAATGTTTTCTCCCCAGTTTTATTGAGGAATAATTGACAAGCATAATTGCATATATTTAAAGTGTACAACATGATGATTTGATATATGTATACATTGTGGAATGATTACCAAGGTCAAGATCATTAGCACATCTGTCACCTCATACAGATAACTCTTTCCTTTTTAGTGGTGAGAATGCTTAAGATCTAGTCTCAGTAACTTTCAAATATACAATACCATATTAATAACTACAGTCACCATTAGATTCTCAAAACTTATTTTTATAACTGAGAATTTGTACCTTTTGACCTGCATCTTCCCATTTACCCCCACCCCCAGTTCCTAGCAACTATCATTCTCTTTGTTTTTATGAAATTGACCTTTCCTCCCTTAGATTCCACACATAAGTGAGATCATACAATATTTGTCTTCTCTGTCTGGCTTATTTCGCTTAGCGTAATGCCAGCCAGGTTTATCTATATTGTCAAAAATGACAGAATTTCCTTCTTTTTTATGGATGAATAATATTCTAATATTCCGGTGTATGTGTGTGTGTGTGTGTGTGTGTGTGTGTGTGTGTGTACATAGTGCATTTTCTTTATCCATTCATCTGTTGATGGACACTTAGGTTGTTTTCATATCTTGGCTATTGTAAATAATGCTGCAGTGAACATGGGAGTGCAGATATCTCTTTGATATTGTTTTCCTTTCCTTTGGATATATATCCGGAAGTAGAATTGTTAAATCATATGATAGTTCTATATTTCATTTCTTGAGGAACATCCCTACTTTTTCCTTAGTGGTTGTACCAGTTTACATTCCCACCAACAGCGTACAAGGGATCCCTTTTCCCCACATGTTCACCAGCATTTGTCATCCTATCTCTTGTCTTTTTGGTAATAGCCATCCTAATAGGCATGAGGTGATATCTCATTGTGCTTTTGATTTCCTGATTAATGATGTTGACCACCTTTTCATGTACCTGTTGGTCATCTGTATGTTTTCTTTAGAAAAATATTCATTCATATTTTTTGTCCATTTTTTAATTGGGTTATTTGGTTTTTTGCTATTGGGTTGTATGAGTTCCATATATATTTTGGATATTAACCCCTCATCAAACATGTGGTTGCAAATATCTTTAGTAGGCTGTCTTTTCATTTTATTGATAGCTTCCCCTGCTATGCAGAAGCTTTTTAGTTTGATGTAGAACCACTTATTTTTTTCTTTTGTTGTCTTAAGCTTAAGACATAAAACTTAAGATTTTAATCCATTTTGAGTTGAGTTTTGTGTATGGTGTAAGATAGGGGTCCAGTTTCTCCAACACCATTTACTGAAGAAACTATATTTTCCCCATTGTATATTCTTGGCTCCTACATCCTAAATTAATTGATCATATATGCATGAGTGTCTGTTTTATGCCACTAACATACTGTTTTGATTACTGCTATAGCTTTGTACTATAGCTCGAAATTAGGAAGTGTAATGCCTTCAGCTTTGTCCTTCTTTCTCAATACTGTTTTGGCTATTCAGGGTCTTTTGTGGTTTCATACACATTTTAGGATAGTTTTTTCTACTTCTGACAAAAATGTCATTGGATTTTGATAGAGACTGGATTAAATCTATAGATTTTGGGTAGCATGAACATTTTCACAAATTAAATTCTTCCAATCCATGAGCATGGAATATCTTTCCATTTATTTGGGTCTTCTTCAATTTCTTTTACCAGTGTCTTATAAGTTTTCAGTATACAGGTCCTACACCTCCTTGGTTAAATTTAATTCTAAAAGTATTTTATTGTTTTTGATGGTGTTGTAAATGGGATTGCTTTCTTAATTTCACTTTGAGGAACAGTTCAACGTTAGTATATAAAAACGCAACTGTTTTGTTCGTTTGTTTTTTAAAGTAGGCTCCACGTCCAGCCTAGAGCCCAATATGGGGTTTGAACTCACAACCCTGAGATCAAGACATGGGCTGAGATCAAGAGCCGGATGCTGAACTGACTGAGCCATCCAGGCACCCCTGCAACTAGTTTTTGTATGTTGATTTTGTATCTGGCAATTTTACTAAATTCATTCATTAGTTCTAACAGTTTTTTGGTGGATTCTTCAGGCCTTTCTATACATAATATCATGTAATTTGCAAACAGATAATTTTACTTCTTCCTTTCTAATTCGGATACCTTTTATTTCTTTTTCTTGCCTAATTACTATGGCTAGGAGTTTCAGTACTAAGTTGAATAGAAATGGCAAGAGTAGGCACCCTTGTCTTGTTTGTGATCTTAAAGGAAAGGCTTTTAACTTTTCATCATTATGATATTAGCTGTGGGCTTGCCGAACATGTCCTTTATTATGTTGAGATACATTCCTTCTATAATTTGTTGAGAATTTTTAATCAAAAATGAATGAATTTTCAAATGCTTTTTATGCATCTATTGAAATAATCTTATAATTTTTAATCCTTCATTATGTTAATGTGGCATATCACATTTACTGATGTGGGTATGTGGAACCATCTTTGCATCCTGGGAATTAATCTCACTTGATCTTGGTGTATGATCTTTTTAATGTGCTCTTGAGTTCCATTTGCTAGTATTTTGTTGAGGATTTTTGCATCTATCATCATCAGGGATATTGGCCTATAATTTTATCTTCTTGTGGTGCCCATCTTTTTTTCTTTTTTTATTCAACTATAATTAACATACAGTGTTATATTAGTTTCGGGTGTACAGTGCTCATCATGATAAGTGTACTCTTAATCCCCTTCACCTGTTTCACCCATCCCCCCACCCACCTCCCCTGGGGCAACCACCAGTTTGTTCTCTATATTTAAATCTGGGTTTTCTCTCTTTTTAATTTGTTCATTTATTTTATTTCTTAAATTCCACATATGAGTGAAATCATATGGTATTTGTCTTTCTCTGACAGACTGGTTTCACTTAGCATTATACTCTCTAGGTCCATCTATGTCATTGCAAATGGCAAGATTTTATTCTTTTTATGGCTGAGCAATATTCCACTGTATATATGTATATGTGTATGTATATATATGATACTTTCTTTATCCATTTACCTATTGAGGGACCCTTGGGTTGCTTCCATATCTTGGCTATTGTAAATAATGCTGCAATAAACAATGAGTGCATATATCTTTTCAAAATCAGTGTTTTTTGTTTTTGTTTTGCTTTTGTTTTTGTTTTTACAATTATCTGGTGTACTTTATTAACAGTGGGAATTGATGTAGATAATTAATAGTCTAGCAAATGTTTAATATTTAACAAAAAATTCTTTATATATATTTATTTTGTCCATCCAGAGGAAGCTTTCAAAGAATAGTACCTGTGGAAAAAAAAAATCTTTTTAGATTATTTTATTCTATTTTATGTCCATGAAAACTTGAGAACTCAAGTTTATAGAGTTTGGCAATATTTTCAAGAGGTATTTATCTCTTATTTTCTTTGGGTGAATATCTAGTACTGGAATTACTGGATCATATGGTAATTCTGTTTTTTTATTTCTTGAGGAACCTCCATACTGTCTTCCACAGTGGCTGTAAGAGCTGCATTCCCACCAACAGTGCACAAGAGTTCCTTTTTCTCTACATCCTCATCAACACTTGTTGTTTCTTGTGTTTTGGGTTTTGGCCATTCTGACAGGTGTGAGGTGATATCTCATTGTGGTTTTGGTTTGCATCTGCCTGATGATTAGTGATGTTGAGCATCTTTTCATGTGTCTGTTGGTTACCTGTATAACTTCCTTTGAAAAATGCCTATTCAGGTCCTCTGCCCATTTTTTAATTGTATTATTTTTTGGTGTTGAGTTGTATAAGTTTTTTATATATTCTGGATATTAACCCCTTACCAAATATATCATTTGCAAATATCTTCTCCCTTTCAGTAAGTTGTCTTTTTGTTTTATTGATGGTTTCCTCCACTGTGCACAATTTTTCATTTTGGTATAGTCCTAATAGTTTGATTTTGTGGCTCCCATCTTTAAAACCACACCATGTCACAGGAAGGATGAAATTATTACTCCCATTTCCCACATGGAAAAACTAAAGCACAAGGTGACTTCATAACTCTTGTTTTACAAAGTAGGGATTCACACTTAGAGCTTAGCTCTAAATTCACATTCTTTCTATGCGACCAAAGCCAGCCTAAGCTGTTATTAGGATGGGGAAACTCAAGAAAATATCCTGGCTCTCTTCCAGGCTTTGTGTGGCAATCACATCTATGCCTTGTCAATCTGCATGGTACAATTAGTGCACAAAACTTACATTCTAGTGGGGATAACATTGCTTAATGTCCCATTAAATGACTTAAGTTCAAATCTAGATCACCTCCATATCCTAAGCCTCTCTTTGCCCTCATCTGTGTAGTACAACCCCACCTCCTTCCTTCTCAATCCTCAGTTGAGTATATCACTCTAAAGCTCTAATGATTCCCTTTGGTTCAGTCCCCTATACCCCTTTTTGGTGTTGAGCCCCTCTCTCTCAGGGCCAGAGAGGCACAAAGACTGGACCAGGATCCTCGGAAGACAGAGAACACTGGCCTCCACTGCCTGATCACACTGGGTTCCCCTTGGACTAGAACCAAAGACACTGTTTCCCAAAAATCAGGAGGCAGAATGGAACTCCTTCCAAAAGGAGAAATACCCAATACATTTCTCTCCCTGTGAAGTTATTTTTAGTTCTTCAAGTGTCTCTGAATCCAAACAATTCAAGTCACTGCCCAAGTTCATAGTTTCAACGTGTTCTAACTTTGACAAAATACATTACATCATGCAGAAAGAGATCCAACCAGTCCTAATTGTAGACCCACAATGCCAGCTCAGAAATAGGATCTTTATCAGTGCTAGCAGTGTCTAAAGATGATTTCTAAGTACTGGTGGCCCCCTCACAATAAGTATCAGGAAGAACAGCATTTGGGTTTGTACTAGACAGACTAATTAACTAAGAAATAGCAGAAACAATTATCAGTGCAATACAACTTCCAAACTGAAAATAAAAATGTCATACAATAACATTAAAGAGAAATCTGAACCTTCAAGTAAATACACATCACAAATCTATACCAGCATCCTCATGAGCTTATCTGGCCTCAGCCTGGGTTTCAAAACAAACCTCTTGCCAAAAGTTTCAAAGAATCCTATTATAGAAAGAGAAAAATTCTTATGAAGGATGAAGTATGAAAAAGTCATCCAGCTTTTAACAGCTGTTTATAAACTGTTCTTATCCAAAAGATGCATATGTAGGAAAATTAAAGAGCTAAATCCCACCATGAGTCATAGAGAAAAGGATAAATCATGATCTCAAATATCTCTGAGGCCAGTGGGCAAAGTGGAAGGTGAAGGTAACAACTTCAATGCATAATGGCCAAGACAAGGAGTAAGACAGATACGGTTCTGTGTGGACTCCATCTGTAGGGATGATGAGAAATCATCTGCCAATGAGGAGAGTTCCTCTCTATACATAATCATTTTTATTATGCTCAAGGACATGACATTATACATTCTGACTGACTTTCCCCAGCATTCATTCATTCATTCAATAGAAAT